>NC_039362.1:53452870-53505559 GCF_003573695.1 Papaver somniferum | reverse complement strand
CCCCCCCCCCCCCAATTGGTTACTTTAAGAAAATTGAATACTTAATAACTACAATTGCCTCTCTGTGGAAACAAACTCTTTCTTATCATATACTTTAGGAAAGTGAAATTATTTTTAACGCATACGACAACGATTAAATTTTAGCGCCGCTTCCGGGGAGGCATACGGCTAGTTATTAAGTTTTTAGTTTCTTATCATCATTTCTGCTTTTATATTTTCTTTTTGTTTCTTGTTTCGTTTTTCTTACTTGTTTTTGAGAATTGTTTTTCAGGTACTAATCCCTGGCTCCCAAAAATTGGAACTATCCAAGGTGCGGGATAACTACTCGAAGAGGCACTAATACTCCAACCAAGTCAAGACACGACGGAAGAACAAGAGTTAGAAGTGGAAGAAGATTTACAACTAGAAGAGGAACAAGAGTTTCCATTCGTAGAAGAACCACTAGTTGAAGAAGAAAAAGCAATGGGTGATGCAAATCGTACATTCAAGGACTTGGCTTCTCACAAGTTGGATACACAACAATGGTGTATTCAAACAAACTCTACTTTCGAGATCAAGCCGGGGTTGCTTAGAGAATTACCAAAGTTCCATGGCATGGTGAATGAAGACCCAAACAAGCATCTTATGGACTTCCACACCATTGTCACGGCCATGCTTCCAGCGGATACTGATGCGGATGGTGCAATGTTGAAAGTATTCCGATTCTCTTTGGCGGATAGTGCTAAGGATTGGTTGTATTATTTGCCTTCCGGAAGTGTCACAACATGGAATGGGTTGAAGAAACTCTTTTTAGAGAGATATTTTCCAGCATCAAAGGCTACTCAAATTCGCAAGGAGATTTGCGGGATGAAGCAAAATGTGGGAGAATCTTTATATGAATGTTGGGAACGATACAAGAGATTGGTGGCAAGCTGTCCTCACTACTAATTTAGTGACGCTTTGATAATCCAATACTTCTATGAAGGACTCCAAACAAGTGATAGGAATCTTCTTGACGCTGCGAGTGGTGGTGCACTAGTGAACAAAATGGTGGCACAAGCTAGAGAGTTGATTGCGAACATGGCAGCGAACTCGCAACAATTTTCAAGTCGTGGTTCAGATGTGCTTTTTAGGAGAGTAAATGAAGTGAGCGAGGTCGAAGAACTTCGTCAACAAATGGGTAACATGACAGCAATGATGCAACAAGTTGCAGCCGCGGTGATACCAAAGTCTCTTCAAGGGTATGAAGACCCCAATGAACAAGCTAATGTTGTCTTTCCAAATCAACAAAGACGGTATGATCCCTACTCCAACACTTAAAATCCGGGATGAAGAGATCACCCCAATTTTAGCTATGCCAACAATCAAGGAGCGGTTAAACAACCTACTTTCAACCGTCCAAGTGTATTTCAACCACAACAACAACAATTTCAGCAACAACAATTTCCACATCAACAACAACAACCTCAAAATCAGGGGTCAAATATGGAAGAGTTGCTGAAATCTTTTATGCAAAGAAGGGAGAGTACGGTTAAGGAGTTGCAAACTCAAGTTGGTTCTATGGCTATTGAGTTGAATCAATTGAAGGCACAAAATGGTGGGAAACTCCCTTCTCAACCTATCAACCCAAAAGAGGGTGTCAATGCAATTACGTTGAGAAGTGGTACACAACTTGTGCAACCCGAAGTTACTGATTCGGGCAAGGTGGAAACACCAAAGGAACCTGTTTTGGAGGAGAAAAATGAGGATTTTCCCCAAACTTCTGAGGTACCTATTTCTAACTCTAAAACTTCGGTTTCTGCTTATGTTCCTCCTATACCTTTTCCTCGTAGATTTGCAAATTCCAAGAAGGCGGAACTAGAAAAGGAGATTTCAGATGTTCTCAAGAAGATCCATGTGAACATACCACTTATAGATGCAATCAAGCAAGTTCCAAAGTATGCAAAGGTGTTGAAGGAATTGTGTACCAACAAGCAAAGGCTCAAAGGTAATGAAGTGCTAAGTGTGGCGGGAGAATGCTTCGGAAATCTTACAACACAAACTCCCACTTAAGTGCAAGGATCCCGGTAGCTTTGACATTCCCGTCACAATTGGTAACACCACATTTAACAAAGCTATGTTGGACTTAGGTGCATCCGTTAATGTTATGCATGCATCTATGTATAACTCACTCGATCTTGGTCCTCTTAAAAAGGCTGGAATTGTATTGCAATTAGTCGATCGCTCTAATGTTTACCCAATGGGTATTGTTGAGGATGTTCTTATGCAGGTTAATCAAATAGTATTTCCAGCTGACTTTTGCATGTTAGAGATGGATGAAGATTCACCGGACTCATCTCTTCCATTGCTACTTGGGCGTCCCTTCATGAAAACGGCGAAAACTATTATTGATGTGGACAAGGGAACGCTAACTATGGAGTTTGATGGAGAAATAATACGTTTCAACATTTTCGAGACGATGAGATATCCTAGTGATGTCCACTCTTGTTTCTCTATTGATGTGATGGATACATTGGAGCAACAAATGTTTGAGTTGAATGGTGTTGATACTTTGGAAACCGTGCTCACTACACCCATTGATAATGGTTTGGAGTATGGTGATGAGATTAAAGAAACCATTGGTTCTCTTGACTCACTACCGGAAAAATCAGCAATTAAGAATATTTCATATGCTTCTTTACCTTGCAATGATGAAAAGCTTGTGCCTTCTATTGTTAAGTCTCCAAAGTTAGAATTTAAACCTCTTGCAAGTCACTTAAAGTACTTGTACTTGGGTGATAACGAAGCATTACCTGTGATTGTTTCTAATGAGCTTAGTGAATTACAGGAGCAAAAACTTCTAAGGGTGCTAAGGAGATACAAGACGGCCATAGGATGGAAAATTGCCGATATCAATGGTACAAGCCCTGCCGTTTGTATGCACAAGATCCGATTGGAAGATGATGCAAAGCCTACAAGGTAAGCGCAACGTCGTTTGAACCCTCCCATGATGGAAGTTGTGAAAAAGGAGATACTAAAGCTTTTGGATGTGGGTGTTATCTACCCCATATCTGATAGCAAGTGGGTAAGCCCGGTACAAGTAGTACCAAAGAAATCCGGTGTGACGGTGGTGGAGAATGATAAGAATGAACTTGTCCCAACTCGTGTGCAAACCGGTTGGAGGGTTTGTATTGATTATAGAAAATTGAATGCCACCACTAGGAAGGATCACTTTCCATTACCTTTTATTGATCAAATGCTTGAACGTTTATCTGGACACTCTTATTATTGCTTCCTTGATGGCTATTCAGGTTACAATCAGATTGTGATAGCACCGGAGGATCAAGAGAAAACCACATTCACTTGTCCTTTCGGTACTTTTGCTTATAGAAGGATTCCTTTTGGCTTGTGCAATTATCTATCTACCTTTCAAAGGTGTATGGTAAGTATTTTCTCAGAATATGTTGAAAACATAATCGAAGTCTTCATGGATGAATTTAGTGTCTTTGGTGATTCATTTGACCTTTGCTTGCACAATTTATCATTAATCCTTGAACGATGTGTTGCAACAAACCTTGTGCTGAATTGGGAGAAGAGTCATTTCATGGTAACTCATGGCATAGTGTTAGGCCATATAATATCTTCTAAAGGCTTGGAAGTTGATAAATCTAAGATAGATCTTATTCGTGCTCTAAACCCTCCCACTACGGTGAGAGAGATACGCTCTTTTCTTGGTCATGCAGGTTTTTATCGTAGATTCATCAAGGACTTTTCCAAGATAGCATCACCACTTTGCAATTTATTGCAAAAAGATGTGGTTTTTAACTTTGATGATAAGTGCGTGGCGGCATTCAATCGTTTGAATGAAATTTTGATTTCATCCCCTATGATTAAACCACCGGATTGGAGCAAGCCTTTTGAGCTCATGTGTGATGCAAGTGATTATGCGGTTGGTGTGGTGCTTGGACAACGTGTAGGGAAGATACCTCATGCCATTTATTATGCTTCTAGGACACTCAATGAAGCCCAACAAAATTACACAACCACAGAAAAAGAGTTATTAGCTATTGTTTTTGCTTTAGAAAATTTTCGCTCTTATCTAATTGGTACAAAAGTTCTTGTCTTTTCTGATCATGCAGCACTTACGTACTTGCTAAGGAAGAAAGAGGAAAAACCGAGGCTCATACGATGGATTTTTCTCTTGCAAGAATTTGATATAGAGATCAAAGACAAGAAAGGAATTGAGAACACCGTTGCGGATAACTTGAGCCGTCTTGCTGTGGACAAGGAAGCTATCCCATTGCGTGAAAGTTTCCCGGATGAACAACTATTCTCAATTGCCTTTGGAGAACCATGGTACGCTGATATTGTTAATTACTTAGTGTCTAAACAAATCCCAAGGAACTTGTCTCGTGCTGAGAGGGACAAACTTAAGAAGTTAGGAAACCAATACATATGGGATGATCCATATGTAGTGAACATTGTAGTGACCAAGTAATAAGAAGGTGCGTTCCCGAATCAGAATCTAATTCTATCTTGTCTTTTTGCCACTCATATGCTTGTGGAGGAAACTTTGGGAGCAAGAGAACCGCTCTCAAGGTACTAGAATGTGGTTTCTTTTGGACAACTTTGTTTAAGGATGCACATGCATTTTGTATCACATGTGATAGGTTCCAAAGAACAGGCAATCTAGGTGCTCGAAATCAAATACCACAAACTATTATTCAATTTGTTGAGGTTTTTGATGTATGGGGAATTGATTTTATGGGCCCTTTTGTCAATTCTAGTGGGACTTATTATATCTTGATTGTTGTGGATTATGTCTCGAAATGGGTGGAAGCTAAGGCCACTCCAACTAATGATTCTAAAGTTGTTTCAGATTTTGTGCAAGCAAATATATTCGCAAGGTTTGGTATTAGCGATGGAGGTTCGCACTTCAAAAACAGGTTCTTGCAAAACTTGTTAAGGAAGTACAATGTATCGCATAGGATTGCAACACCCTACCATCCATGAATAAATGGACAAGCCGAGGTTTCTAAACGGGAGGTGAAATCCATTCTTGAGAAGACGGTGAATCCAACAAGGAAAGATTGGAGTATGCGACTTAATGATGCTTTGTGGGCGTATAGAACCGCATACAAGACACCTATTGGGATGTCTCCCTTTAGGCTTGTGTATGGTAAACCTTGTCACTTACCCGTAGAAATTGAGCATAAGGCGTTTTGGGCTATTAAGAAATGCAATATGGAGTTGGATGGTGCTGGAAAGCAAAGGAAGTTGCAACTTCAAGAGTTAGAGGAGATTAGCAATGATGCATTTGAAAGCTCACGAGTTTACAAGGAAACGACTAAAGCATTTCATGATAGTATGATTACAAAGAAACAATTTTGCATTGGGCAGAAAGTGCTTTTGTTTAATTCTCGTTTGCAATTATTTCCGGGTAAATTAAGGTCATGTTGGATTGGAACTCTTATTGTGACAAATGTGTTTTCTCATGGTGCAGTGGAAATTCGTAGTTTAGCTACAGGAAATGAGCTTAAAGTGAATGGGCACCGGCTGAAACCATATTATGAGAACTTCTCTTCGGAAGTCGTGGAAGGAGTTAACCTTGTGGAAGTACTCCCTCTGGAGGAGTGATTGGAGTTGCAAGTCAGGCTGACGACTTTAAACCAAGCGCAAAGTGGGAGGCAACCCACCGGTTTTGTATCTTTATCTTTATCTTTTTATTTTTAAGCATTTTATCTTTGTTTTTGCATATCATTTGCGGAATTTCCCACCTTGAACTTTACTTTGAATGACTAAATTTACATTGAGGACAATGTAAAGTTTAAGTGTGGGGGAGCATTTATATGTTTGTATAGTTAGTTGATTTGATGCCTTTAGTGGGAAAAAAAAAAGACGATAACCTCCCAAGTCTAGCAACTTGTGCCTTACACTAATGGAAACATCGTGGTTGTAGGAGTTGAGGAACCCATTAGTAGAGTCTATTCATATGAAAACGAAAAAAATATAAGAATAATAACATGTTAGCTGTCACCATATCTCGGAGTCGTCACCATATCACGTTCTATTTTTATTTTTCCATATTTATCTATTGTTTATCTAAGTGAATTGGTGGGGCACGAACATCGAATTGTTACCACTACTAGGATGAATTAGAGTGATTGAGTTACAAAAAAAAAGAGACCGACCAATTGACCAAAAGGAATAAATATGACACTTGGATAAAGTAATATGTGTGTGTTCTCCCTGTCTCCGTCGCCTAAGCAAGCGTGGAGTGCAGGATCCAAGGGAACTATCATGTAATCTGCTGACAAGAAACATGCACTTGGATTCACAAGATCCAATCATGATGTCAATGAAAAAAAATTAAAAAAAGGAAAAAATAAATAAATATTATTATTGTGTTGAATAAAATCAATCGCTGGTTCCCTTATATATGCCAGTCGTGTTGATATTAGTATTCGGACCAGTAGCTCAATCCAATAGGATTTTTAGGTTTGTTTTGGCAGTGACCTTCAGACAGATATGGGAAACACCGTTCACCTTAGTCAACAGTTCGCCATCATCTATTTTCTATATCCATCCTCTTAATCTTTTCATGTGATTGTGGTTGATTCGATTCTGAATATTGTGGTTGTGTTAACTTTCTGATAAAGCTATATTACTAATTTATGAATGAATTGGATTCGAAAGTGGGTACTTCCTCCTGTAATCATTGATAGTATGCCAAGTAAAAAATGTTTAGTGTCATTCATAGATTCTTCACAGGTAGTTGGAATTTGGAGAAAAAGGTTTTGTAGGTGCACCTCTTGTAAACCTTCACGAGACTATAACTCGTCCACTAGGGACGCCTAGAGATTCAAAGGCATGTTATTCATGCTAAGCGTAACCGTATCTTCAGCGACACAGAGTTTTTTGTATGTTTTATAATTATTTTGTTTGATTTTCTCGAGGACTAGCAAAGTCTAAGTGTGGGGGAATTTGATAGGTGTCTAAAACACCTTAATATTTATCTATTGTTTATGCTTTCTTTGCTAAGTTTTCTTGTAAATTATGTATCTTATGTTTGTTTTGGAGTATTTAGGTACTTTGGAGTCATTTGGAACAAAAGAAGGGGAGACGTCGCTTAAAAGGCAAAAAGGTGCAAATGCTGTTGGAGGCGGATTATTTCTCATTATTTGCTTTTATTTCTTCAGCTCTGTCTGAAAAGTATGTCGGCTTTAGTGATGCAATTTCTGTCTAAAAAGCATGACAGCTTTAGTGATAATTAGACATTGAAGAGGAGAAGTGGATATGAGAAGTAAAAGACGACTATTGTTGGTGGAAGAATTCGAGAAGAGCAGAAGCGTCATCCACAGGCGAGTGATGTTTGGAGCCAGCTAAGGTTATGCTGCAGTTGAACAAGACTTTGTTGCATCGCAACTGAGGAGAAATGGAATCAATGGCTAGGTCTGAAATTGGCATAAGATGGAGCAGCAAAAGAGCAGTCATGCACAATGATTGTGCAACACAAAAGCTGGCCAGGGAAAAATGTCTTAGGCCTTGGCAGTAAGGACCAAATCAACTGAGTTAACTCGATGACTCATCCTGACTCGGCTGAGCCTTGACCGAGTTGACTGGCAATGACCGGTGACCGGGTGGCTTTGCCGATCACCTGAGCTACTTACTGGTGACTTTCCCGACCAATTTCCGGTAGGTTTCCGGCAACACTTTTTGAGCAGATTTTCTACTTGGATATTTCACATATGGGCTTGGTGGATATATTGGTATGGGCTTTTGAAGGCTTGACCTAAGAAAATCTACAAAGGAGGAAAAGTTTCGACAACTTTGGGGACGTATTATTCTTGGAGCAAAGGGGAGAGCCGCTTTTGTTTACGCAACTAGGGTGTGCTTTCGTATTTATTTTTCATCTTCTTTATTTGATTATTGATTATGATGAACTTCATAGCTATGAGTAGCTAAATCTTATATTATTGGTTAAGGATGTAGTCCTATATCTACAACTTGTGCTTGATTAATGCATTATTTTTCTCTCTTGATTATCGTTCAAATCTCTATTATTTTTAATAATCACATGATTGATGTATTGTGATAGGACTTAGATGTTTGGTTAGTTAAGTGGCCAATTTATTGAACTTGCATCCTTGTCCACAGCTATTTTAGGGTTTTTCATCAAGCGATAACCCCGAATACAAGAGCATGATATGATTAGGGTTTATAGTGATACACTCTTGTAATCATATGTAGAGTTGACCTTTGTCCGAATTGTCATGCTCAATGTATGACAATTGCATTGATTAGCCTATTTCAAAAACTTAATGCTCTTGGGAATTGAACTATTAGCGCGAGGCGTTAGGTTATTCTTTAGGTAGAATTCACATACGCAACTCTAATGTGTATGTTGATGAACTTAGGAAATTAATAGATTATCTTGCTCTCTTGATTCTCTAGGCTTTTGATAATAAAAGAGATTAAATTGTAATTCTAATCATGAATGCAAGCACTTGTTTAAGATAGAAGATGAACTCCTTAACCAATATCTTTCTCTCATTGATTACATTCTACTATTTACTTTGCTTTTGATTTATTTTTATTGCTTACATAAAAATCAGAAATCCCCCCCCCCAATTGGTTACTTTAAGAAAATTGAATACATAATAACTACAATTGCCTCTCTGTGGAAACGAACGCTTTCTTATCATATAATTTAGGAAAAGTGAAATTATTTTTGACGCATACGACAGCAATCAATCTCCCACTGATACAAGATACAGTTGTACTCCTACGCATTTGATCCCAGCAGGATACTGCGCACTTGATTCCCTTAGCTGATCTCACCCACAACCAAGAGTTGATGTAACCCAAAATCACAGACTTGATAATAAACAGATTTGTCTCACACAGAAAAGTCTATCAAAGGATAAATCTGTCTCCCACAGATAAACCCTAGGTTTTGTTCCGTCTTAATATATAAAATCAAGGTGAACAGGAACCAATTGATAATCCGGTCTTATATTACCGAAGAACAGACTAGATTAATCAATCACTTCTCTACAATCCTTCCTGACTACACAAGCGGATTGTCGAGGAATCACAAACAGTGAGACGAAGATGTTTGTGACTTCTTTATCTTGCCTATCGGAGAACTCTCACGATCTCAAGCTAATCAATCGATTGTACTCGTACGATAGAAGATGCAAGATCAGATCACACAACTACGATAAAAGTAGTATCGGTTTGGCTTCACAATCCCAATGAAGTCTTTAAGTCGTTAACCTGATTTTAGAGAAGAAAAATCAAAGGTTAATGGAGATCGACTCTAACGATCGCACTAGTAGCACACAGACTCTAACGATCGCACTAATTTATGAATGAATTGGATTCGAAAGTGGGTACTTCCTCCTGTAATCATTGATAGTATGCCAAGTAAAAAATGTTTAGTGTCATTCATAGATTCTTCACAGGTAGTTGGAATTTGGAGAAAAAGGTTTTGTAGGTGCACCTCTTGTAAACCTTCACGAGACTATAACTCGTCCACTAGGGACGCCTAGAGATTCAAAGGCATGTTATTCATGCTAAGCGTAACCGTATCTTCAGCGACACAGAGTTTTTTGTATGTTTTATAATTATTTTGTTTGATTTTCTCGAGGACTAGCAAAGTCTAAGTGTGGGGGAATTTGATAGGTGTCTAAAACACCTTAATATTTATCTATTGTTTATGCTTTCTTTGCTAAGTTTTCTTGTAAATTATGTATCTTATGTTTGTTTTGGAGTATTTAGGTACTTTGGAGTCATTTGGAACAAAAGAAGGGGAGACGTCGCTTAAAAGGCAAAAAGGTGCAAATGCTGTTGGAGGCGGATTATTTCTCATTATTTGCTTTTATTTCTTCAGCTCTGTCTGAAAAGTATGTCGGCTTTAGTGATGCAATTTCTGTCTAAAAAGCATGACAGCTTTAGTGATAATTAGACATTGAAGAGGAGAAGTGGATATGAGAAGTAAAAGACGACTATTGTTGGTGGAAGAATTCGAGAAGAGCAGAAGCGTCATCCACAGGCGAGTGATGTTTGGAGCCAGCTAAGGTTATGCTGCAGTTGAACAAGACTTTGTTGCATCGCAACTGAGGAGAAATGGAATCAATGGCTAGGTCTGAAATTGGCATAAGATGGAGCAGCAAAAGAGCAGTCATGCACAATGATTGTGCAACACAAAAGCTGGCCAGGGAAAAATGTCTTAGGCCTTGGCAGTAAGGACCAAATCAACTGAGTTAACTCGATGACTCATCCTGACTCGGCTGAGCCTTGACCGAGTTGACTGGCAATGACCGGTGACCGGGTGGCTTTGCCGATCACCTGAGCTACTTACTGGTGACTTTCCCGACCAATTTCCGGTAGGTTTCCGGCAACACTTTTTGAGCAGATTTTCTACTTGGATATTTCACATATGGGCTTGGTGGATATATTGGTATGGGCTTTTGAAGGCTTGACCTAAGAAAATCTACAAAGGAGGAAAAGTTTCGACAACTTTGGGGACGTATTATTCTTGGAGCAAAGGGGAGAGCCGCTTTTGTTTACGCAACTAGGGTGTGCTTTCGTATTTATTTTTCATCTTCTTTATTTGATTATTGATTATGATGAACTTCATAGCTATGAGTAGCTAAATCTTATATTATTGGTTAAGGATGTAGTCCTATATCTACAACTTGTGCTTGATTAATGCATTATTTTTCTCTCTTGATTATCGTTCAAATCTCTATTATTTTTAATAATCACATGATTGATGTATTGTGATAGGACTTAGATGTTTGGTTAGTTAAGTGGCCAATTTATTGAACTTGCATCCTTGTCCACAGCTATTTTAGGGTTTTTCATCAAGCGATAACCCCGAATACAAGAGCATGATATGATTAGGGTTTATAGTGATACACTCTTGTAATCATATGTAGAGTTGACCTTTGTCCGAATTGTCATGCGCAATGTATGACAATTGCATTGATTAGCCTATTTCAAAAACTTAATGCTCTTGGGAATTGAACTATTAGCGCGAGGCGTTAGGTTATTCTTTAGGTAGAATTCACATACGCAACTCTAATGTGTATGTTGATGAACTTAGGAAATTAATAGATTATCTTGCTCTCTTGATTCTCTAGGCTTTTGATAATAAAAGAGATTAAATTGTAATTCTAATCATGAATGCAAGCACTTGTTTAAGATAGAAGATGAACTCCTTAACCAATATCTTTCTCTCATTGATTACATTCTACTATTTACTTTGCTTTTGATTTATTTTTATTGCTTACATAAAAATCAGAAATCCCCCCCCCCCCAATTGGTTACTTTAAGAAAATTGAATACATAATAACTACAATTGCCTCTCTGTGGAAACGAACGCTTTCTTATCATATAATTTAGGAAAAGTGAAATTATTTTTGACGCATACGACAGCAATCAATCTCCCACTGATACAAGATACAGTTGTACTCCTACGCATTTGATCCCAGCAGGATACTGCGCACTTGATTCCCTTAGCTGATCTCACCCACAACCAAGAGTTGATGTAACCCAAAATCACAGACTTGATAATAAACAGATTTGTCTCACACAGAAAAGTCTATCAAAGGATAAATCTGTCTCCCACAGATAAACCCTAGGTTTTGTTCCGTCTTAATATATAAAATCAAGGTGAACAGGAACCAATTGATAATCCGGTCTTATATTACCGAAGAACAGACTAGATTAATCAATCACTTCTCTACAATCCTTCCTGACTACACAAGCGGATTGTCGAGGAATCACAAACAGTGAGACGAAGATGTTTGTGACTTCTTTATCTTGCCTATCGGAGAACTCTCACGATCTCAAGCTAATCAATCGATTGTACTCGTACGATAGAAGATGCAAGATCAGATCACACAACTACGATAAAAGTAGTATCGGTTTGGCTTCACAATCCCAATGAAGTCTTTAAGTCGTTAACCTGATTTTAGAGAAGAAAAATCAAAGGTTAATGGAGATCGACTCTAACGATCGCACTAGTAGCACACAGACGTGTGGGGATTAGGTTTGCTCAATGCTAGATGTCTCCTTTATATAGCCTTCAAATCAGGGTTTTGCCTTAGTTATAAAGCAATCCATATTCACCGTTAGATGAAAACCTGACTTTGATTCAAGCTAATATTTCTCAACCGTTTGATCGAAAACTTAGCTTGTCACACACACTTGAGATATACGTTTACTGGGTTTGTGAAAACCGTTCCCAAACGTGTACGTGTATGTTGGTTCAACATAGTAACCCAAAAGGTCAACCATATGAGCATATCATATTAACCTTGTTCTTCTTCACCATAACTAGTTCAATTGACTCAAATGAACTAGTTAGAGAGTTGTTCAATTGCTATGAGATCTTATGTAACTACACAAGACACAATTGAAACAAAGATGATTCGATTCGATTGAATCGGCTCATGAACTTTATAGCCACGGTTTGCATACTGCATTCCTTAGTAATTTAAGTTTCATGTTCAGAGCACATCTTTAGATCATAACCCACTCAAGTTCACAATCAAGTTCGCGGACTTAAGGCAACCGACAGAGTTTTCCAAACTCAGCAGAAAATCTAGGCAAGGAGACTTCCGCCAGTTCGCGGATTAAACACGCAAACGAGTTTTTGGAAAATCCCAGCAGAAATTCTTGGCAAGAGAACTTTCGTCAGTTCGCGGACTGAATTCACAAACTGAGTTCGCGGACTTGGCAAAGCCAATTCCTCTGGTTTCTCTCAATCAACAAAGTTCGCAAACTTCGGATTAAGGAATATGACTTATGCACATATGTGTTTCCACACAATGCTTATATCCATTATTGGTTATATAGACCTAAATTCTCATTACAACCATTGAAACATTCTTAGAGGACGTTATATAGTTGTTACACTATTTCTCGTCAAAGCGATTTTCAAAGTGATTGAAACAATATGACTTTCGTCATTAGGTGAAGATAAACCTGATCAAAGCGAAACGCTTTACCAACACATGATTTCGAGATATAGATAGGCGAGATATAGTCGGCTCGAAATATGAAATGTGTATGATCCAGTCTATATAGCATAAGACTTTTGTCTCATAAGAAGTAGGAGATAAAGTAGATAGACTTTTGAGTGATAGATACGTTCAAGTCTCCACATACCTTTTTGTTGATGAAGTTCCACGATTCCTTGAGTAGATCTTCGTCGTTGTATGATGAATCGCCATGAAGTCCTTGAGCTCAACTACAATTTTCTATCCTAGTCCGAGACTTAGCTATGTAAAATAGAAATCAAGACTCATAGTTTTGATCACTAACATTGACAAACATGCTTGAGATAGCAACGCATGCGAGGTCGACCGAGCTATGATCTAACAATCTCCCCCTTTGTCAATTTTAGTGACAAAACTATTAATACATATGGAATACAAAAAAGATAAACTTTAGTGGCTCTTATTCTATAGTTTAATCTTCAACGTTCCCTGAAATCTTCGTCCTTCCAAGTACTCCAATGATCCCAAAGGCTGTAAGTTTAGCATCACTGTTGTTGAAGATCCGTAGCCATAACAATGAGAGAAATCGATATTATCGATCATTATTATACAATGACATAGTATTATTATGTAACATCAAAGTCCAATTGCATCGCGACTTTAACAATAATACTACACTGATATGTATCACTCCCCCTTAGTCAATACTCCATCTCACATGGAAACCACTCCCCTTTACACAATGATCTGAAAACCATATGTATATGTAGTAGAACTACACATTAATTCTCCCCCTTTTTGTCATTAAAATTGGCAAAGGTACAAGAACGGGATCCTAATGAAATTTCCGAGAAGAGACGTTTCATAGACTAAAAGAAAAAAATACATACCATCTTAATTTAGATGCAATCATAAAGCCGAAGCTAAATGCATTCATCAAGGAGTTTTAAGATACAAGATAACCCCTATAAAATTCCACAGCCGCAAACCCCGTAAGATATTACCATTAATCACAAGTTCAAAAGAACTCTCCCCCATTTGATGTCACTCCTAAGAGAACAACAAGAGCGACCTTAATTTCGAAAGAAAAGAAATATTTTTAATTGGACACCAAAAACCATAGGAAAATGACTTTCTATATCCAAAACTCAATAAAATTAATCACAAGTAAACCCATGATTAATTTAATTGGAATATGCTACTAAATCAAACCACAAAAATAATTAATTTAATTTATTGTTCTCAACATAAGTAAACTTACGGAGTTTATTGTGCTCAACATAAGTAAACTTACGGAGCTACGACTAAGGTAATCATACGGAGATGACTAACTTAATCGTTCACATACTCAACATAAGGAAAACCTTACGGAATATACGACTACATCAACCAATAAAACATAGTTAGTATAGTCGTTCATATACTCAACACAAGAACTTGTGGAATATATGAAAACTCAACTAGACTAATTACAAGTTAATTGTTAGGAGGAAAGCCACTTTCACTATAGGGAAAGCCGATTTTGGGGTGGATTTATAAAATGCTTTCCCATAAAGAAGGACCGTACATTCATTCAAGTTATCCATCAAATAGAACAGGAAGAATTCCACAGCCATGGCCCATAAGTTTTATATGGCCTTCGATCTATGAACCAGTGCAATATGACTCTTTGATCATAAGTGCTTTCTAGATTCTTCCTAAACGCTAATAATGAGGTGACTCTCCTTCTTCTTCCTTTTTGTTGTCTTCGTTTCAATCTAATATTATGGAAGCTTCTACCGATATTAGTATGTCTTCAGTCTTCTCTTCGTGATTACATAAGCATGTCTTCTTTCGCGATTACATGGATAAAATGAAAATGCTTCCTTAAATCCTTGGGAAGAAGGAATCTAGAATTAGCCATCTACCACCAAAATGTGAAGAAATAATCTAATATCTATCGTTGTATTCGCAAAAACATAAATTACTCATCTCACTCTTTTCATTGATTTATTTTTCGACATCATTGACAATGACAACCTTCATGATGAAAGAACGCGGTATGTGATTTTTGAAATATAAAAATCTTATGTATCCAACAAAAATGGAACTCTCTGATGTGCATTTGGTTTAGAAAATTGGAGCTTGATGCAAAAAACTGATCAATATCAGCAAGAAGAAAGTAAGCTTCACAAGAACACAGTGTTTTTATAAGTCCACCCAAAAGTTTGCTTTTCCCTTAGCGGAAGTTGCTTTCCCCCTAACGATTATCAATTACAAGAAAACCCATAATTAATCTAATTGGAATACAAACAACCAAACTAATCACGAAGGTAATCAATTTAATTGTCAAAAGTTTTTCTCGACAAAAGAAGACTTCCGGAGCAAATAACTAAATAACCAACCAAGATGATTAATTTAGTTCATAATGCTCAACATATAGAATCTTATGGAACAACCAACAAAGCCAATAAGAATAATCGACTTAGTTGTATCGTGCTCAACATAAGACACACAATGGAGCCTTCACGGTAATACAAAAAGAATGGATCAAAGAAGATCAATACCGCGGAATTTATACAAGGATCTATTCTATTTTTCCATCACTATATGCATAATGACATAATAGACTTTATCCTTGTCACACAAAAGATTTTATCCTATTTTCCATCAAATACATGACTGCATAGGCATAGCTTTTGTATTTGTCAAAAGTCCATTCGTCCTTTCATTAATACGAATACCAATTCATGAACGACTTTACTTTTGACAACATATGGGACCTTCAAGTTCACAGACGCAAACAATACATATCCCATAAAAATATTGCAATATCACAAAATCATATAGATTAATACTGCAATAACATCATCCTCCAAATATTTTTAGAATATAAAACCAATAAACCTAAAAAATAAACATAAGAAGGTGAAAACAAAATAGCTATGTGTAGTCACAATCTTCGCTATTTCAAAACGCTAGTTATTCTTCCAACTAATCCAAAAAGAAGACATACTAGGCAACAATTCCTTTGAGAAATTCTTTATCATTCCCGAACTCCTTGTTATCGACAGCCATCGGGATATAAGGTTCACGGAGATAAGTGTCAATACCCACGAACTGTCTTGGATGAAGAGGTCGAATTAGGGTCCTCTGTATTTCCAAGGATTTAGACACGAAAGTCTTTATTTCACAAATCGCCCTTCTTATTTCCTTTAACTCATCAAGAACATCAAAAAACTTATGAAAGTTAGAAGGAACAACCCTGGGTTTTCTTATATTCCTTATTTTTCTTTTCAGGGACTTAGAAATAGGAGATTTATCTTTTTCCTTGATTGATGGCTTAAAAATCATGTTGGAATCCTTTCCATCTGATGACATAGTGCCTTGAGAACAATTATGAACAACTGGATTTATGTGATGGAATCACTTAAATCAACAAGCAGTCTTATAAAGGATGTCCAAAGGGAAAAAGGAATGTAGGGTTTGAAACCTATTGACAGGTTCACATACGCCCAACTCTAAAACCCTATAAAGAGTAGAATTGTCGATAATAACCCTTTCTTTTATTTGATAGACAAAAATAACAAAACTAGGAAAAGAAGGAAAAACTTTTCTGAAGCCTGGATCAGCACTCAATCTTGTCTCTTTTCGATCAGGCACATGAGACAAGATTTTCCTAACAAAACAATCAAGTTGTGTTGCGATGAACAACGATTTGTCCATCTTTTTCCTCATGGGAGGAATCCTCTGATCTCTGTCTATCAAACCGATTTGACCATATTTTCTTTTCAAATGGTCTTATTCTATCCCTGGAAACCAACTTCTTAGACGAAGATAAGATCCTACATACCTCGGCGGTCTTCTGAGCAAGTTTCAGCTTTCTTGCTAATCGATCTGCTCTTCGTTGAAGTTTGCTTGAGTGCCTTATTTGGTGCTTGTATTTGTAGCACCTTGATAGTTCATGTCCCTTCATCGAACAAAACGAGCACGTCAATCTTGGATAGTATTCAGGCATCTGAGATGTGCAAGCAGCTAGACATACTGTTGATCCTGAAACATCACTGAAAGGGTTTCCAGTTACCTGATTCAGCGAATCTTCCAGCTTGATTGGGTTTCCTTCTTCTCCGAACCCATTGAGGTTGATATATGTATTGCTACAAGTATCAAAATCGATGTTTTCACAAAGAAGCCCTACACTTGATTTTCTATATTCATCAGAATCATAGGTTTCAGACATTTCATCAAGTGTTACCGCTAGACCTTTGTTCCCAGTGTATTTTATACGATTTGGGAATTCGTTAGCAAAATGGCCAAAACCCTTACACTCAAATCACTGAGGCATGTCCTCGTCATCAGCCTCGTCAGCATCACTGTTTTTAGGAGGTACGCGACCGTGAGGTTTTTCTTATGACTTAGGTTTGTCTCTTGAAAACCGTTTACTTCTCTTCAACAGAAGATCCATAAACTGTCTTGTGATCAAGGAGACTGATTTGTCAAGATCTTATCCGAAAAATCATCCTCAGAGACATGAACATTTTTACCTTTGACAAGTAATTTGGTGTTCTTCTATGCTTTAAAGGCAACATCCTTACCGACTTTGGATGTATGCTCATGGTCAAAGATCTTTAGCTTTCCAACCAAGGTGTTTCTGGAAAGATTATAGAGGTTATTCCCCTCAACGATGGCATGCTTCTTAGACTCGTATCTAGATGGCAGCGATCTGAGAATTTTCATCACAATGTCCTTTTTAGGAATAGTCTTACCCAATGCAAAAGATGCATTAACAATTTCAAACACTTTATGATTAAACTCATCAAATGACTCATCATCTGCCATACAAAGGTTTTCCCAATCGGAATTAAGGTTTTGAATCCTAGCTTCCTTTTCACTAGAGTTACCTTCAAATACGCTTTCTAAGATATCCCAAGCATATTTAGACCTAGTGAAATTAGACACATGGTGTTGAAGACTTGGGGAAATGGCATGTATGATAGCATTTAACCCTTCAGAATTCTGCTTTGTAGCAAGAATCTCGGCAGCATTATATTCACCAATATTTTGGGAACGTTTATGTCTCCAGCTGCAACAACAGGCGGATCATATCCATTGACAACATATACCCATGATTGAAAATCACGCGACTGGATGAAGGCTCGCATAGCAATTTTCCACCATAAGTAATTAGAGCTATCGAAGACTGGTGGTACGTTAGTAGAGATAGCACCTCTGTCCATAGAGTCAGATCGCTACAAACACAGACTGATGATGTCTTAATGTGTTTGCCTGCTCTGATACCAATTGAAAAAGAGGGAGTCTAAAAACACCACCTAATATTTCGCTTAGCAATCTGTATGGACTAACTCCGAAATACTTTGCTAGAGAATCAACTAGATAGTCAGACTCAATCTAGATAAAAGTATCTCAAGGAATTAATATCTCTCTCTTGATTTGATTTTTACTCAAGCTAAAAACAATAGCGAGTCTTTATCAAATACAAGGAATAACTTGGACGGTACCAAAGACCAATGTACAAGTGTTAATCAATGAAATCAACAACCACAAGGTCGGATCTCTAATCGATTAAACTTTAACGCACAACCTGTATTATTTCAATTATAAAGATAAACAATATGGTGCGTAAAATGAAATAACACAGACACCAGAAATTTTGTAAACGAAGAAACCGCAAATGCAGAAAAACCTCGGGACTTAGTCCATATTGAATACACACTGTATTAAGCAGCTACAGACACTAGCCTACTCCAAGCTAACTTCGGACTGGAATATAGTTGAACCCCAATCAGTCTCCCACTAATTCAAGGTACAGTTGTACTCCTACGCCTCTGATCTCAGCAGGATACTACGCACTTGATTCCCTTAACTGATCCCACCCATAACCAAGAGTTGCTGCAACCCAAAATCGCAGACTTGATAATAAACAAATTTTTCTCACACAGAAAAGTCTATCAAAGGATAAATCTGTCTCCCTTAGAAAAACCCTAGGTTTTTGTTCCGTCTTAAGATATAAAATCAAGGTGAACAGGAACCAATTGATAATCCGGTCTTATATTCCCGAAGAACAGCCTAGATTAATCAATCACCTCTCAACCATCTTACTTGAATACACAAGAGGACGTCGAGGAATCACAAACAGTGAGACGAAGATGTTTGTGACTTCTTTATCTTGCCTATCGGAAAACTCTCACGATCTCAAGCCAATCAAAGATTGTACTCGTAAAATAGAAGATGCAAGATCAGATCACACAACTACGATAAAAGTAGTATCGGTCTGTCTTCACAATCCCAATGAAGTCTTTAAGTCGTTAACCTGGTTTTAGAGAAGAAAACCAAAGGTTAGAGGAGAATCGACTCTAGCGAACGCACTAGTATCACACAGACGTGTGGGGATTAGTTTTGCCCAATGCTAGATGTCTCTTATATATAGTCTTCAAATCATGGGTTTGCCTTAGTTACAAAGCAATCAATATTCACCATTAGATGAAAACCTTATTTAGATTCAACCTAATATTTCTCAACTGTTAGATCGAAAACTTATCTTGTCACACACACTTGAGATATACGTTTATAGGGTTTGTGAAAACCGTGCCCAAACGTGTACGTGTATGTTGGTTCAACATAGTAACCCAAAAGGTCAACCATATGAGCATTTCATATTAACCTTGTTCTTCTTCACCATAACTAGTTCAATTGACTCAAATGAACTAGTTAGAGAGTTGTTCAATTGCTATGAGATCTTATGTAACTACACAAGACACAATTGAAACAAAGATGATTCGATTCGATTTAATCGGCTCATGAACTTTATAACTACGGTTTGCATACTGCATTCCTTAGTAATTTAAGTTTCATGTTCAGAGCACATCTTTAGATCATAACCCACTCAAGTACGCAAGCAAGTTCTCGGACTTAAGGAAACCGGCAGAGTTTTCCAACCTCAGCAGAAAATCTCGGCAAGGAGACTTCCGCCAGTTCGCGGACTAGGTTCGCGGACTGAGTTCACGGACTAAACACGCAAACGAGTTTTTGGAAAATCCCAGCAGAAATTCTCGGCAAGAGAACTTCCGTCAGTTTGCGGACTGAATTCGCAAACTGAGTTCGCGAACTTGGCAAAGCCAATTCCTCCGGTTTCTCTCAATCAACAAAGTTCGCAAACTTTGGATTAAGGAATAGGACTTATGCACATATGTGTTTCCACACAATGCTTATATCCATCATTGGTTATATAGACCTAAACTCTCATTCCAACCATTGAAACATTCTTAGAGGACGTTATATAGTTGTTACACTATTTCTCGTCAAAGCGATTTTCAAAGTGATTGAAACAATATGACTTTCGTCACTAGGTGAAGATAAACCCGATCAAAGTGAAACGCTTTACCAACACATGATTTTGAGATATAGATAGGCGAGATATACTCGGCTCGAAATATCAAATGTGTATGATCCAGTCTATATAGCATACGACTTTTGTCACATAAGAAGTAGGAGATAGAGTAGATAAACTTTTGAGTGATAGATAAGTTCAAGTATCCACATACCTTTTTGTTGATGAAGTTTTACGGTTCCTTGAGTAGATCTTCGTCATTGTATGATGAATCGCCATGAATTCCTTGAGCTCTACTACACTTTTATATCCTAGTCTGAGACTTAGCTATGTAGACTAGAAATCAAGACTCATAGTTTTGATCACTAACATTGACAAACATGCTTGAGATAGCAATGCATGCGAGGTCTACCGAGCTATAATCTAACAACGCCCATGCTTGGCCGGCCCTCCTTTTTGACCAATCAGGTTGCTCTAAACTTGCCACAGTGTTAAAAAGGGGAAACTGCGCCAGATAGTCACGAAGCAAATTGGCTTTCCAAAAACTGCGTCAACATGCCAAACGTGCCATGTTGCACCAATGAGATAAGCGGCATGCCAACATGCCACTTTGCGGAAGCATGCCAAAACATACCACGAGCCGTGTGGACCCAGGAAGCCCTAGGAATGGCGCTATATCATAGCCACCCACGACAATCCTTACTCCTATGGCCGTTTCCACACCATGGCCTTGCTATAGTTCCCTTGGCACAGCTATGGCGCCGTTTGAACAAAAGTGTCGCCATGCCGCGGCCGCATGCCGCACACACTAATTAGGGTTTCGGTATGCCAAACCCTAATTTAGGCAAAGTTTCTACGCCAACCAAGCCAAGTAACGTTCCCCAGATCATTGGGATTGATGTGGCAACAAGGCCAATGTTGCCACGCCACATTTCGGGTTTAGCGCCAATGTGCCAAAACCTAACGGCCGTGGCTACGCCAGGCGCTACTTGCATCATCGTGCCACTAGCATGCACCAGCTATGTCAGCCACGCCGTCGTGCCGCAGGGCACGTGCTAATTAAGGTTTCGATACACCAAACCCTAGTTTAGCTAAAGTCGTCTAGTTTAAGTGATTCTCCTAAGGCCTTAAGTTTAACATTAGCAACAGGGCCAATGTTGCCAGAGCCATATTTGGGTCTAACACCAATATGCCAAAATAGCTGCCACGACTACACCACTGGCATGCCACTATGCCAACGGCGCCACTTTGCTATACAACAAGATATGGCCATAATCAATGGCCATCATTCCTCATGAGATGCAATCTCAGCCATCCAAGTTCGCCACCGAACTGACAGACTTGTGGCAAGTTTCAGGCGACCAGCCGCTTAAATCTCGTGGCCATGGCTACGCCAGGCGCCACTTATACCACCGTGTCACTGGCATGCACGAGTGTTGATGGTGGATTTTAGTTCAGGGCTAAAATTGTAAAAGCCAAAATTATGCACTGACATCCTGCAAAGGATAGAGCCACTGATAAGTGATGAATACTTCTTCACTTTACTGATTCATCCAGGTTGGAGCATGTAGCAAGAATCCCATATACCTTGTGAATATATAGCATTCTCAATTAATACACGATTATCCTTGTATTTCCCGCTGAACTCTCATTATTGGTGCGACATGATGACTGAGTGTTTCTCTCAGCAGAGCAACACGAATCTCTAAGCGTTAATAATGAAGCGTATACGAAATACCCGTACATGCTGCAGTTCTCGGAGTGTTATACTAACCCGATCGAGCATCTGGATTGTCTACGTCAGTCTTGGAAATAATCACGACCACGCAAGTCGGCCACATTGGTGCAAAATCATGCCTGACAAAATAATCACCAAACGCCATCCCAAAATGGGATATCCAGACTGGTGTGGAGCAGCTTGGAAAAGCTCGTGCGCACAAGCTCATGTACATCGGCGAACCTTCTTCCTACCTGCATTACTGACTCTTCCCTAACCTGACCAGATTGCAATATACGATTGTACGAAGTTGGGTCAGCGTGGAGAATTGAGGGTCTCAAAAAAGTCCACTAAAAACCTAAAATTGATCACGACCATCCAACTTTACCACCATGGTTGGATGGCTTAGATCAAGCCTGAGATGGTCGGACACATACCACCGCACTCAGCACCGGCCTAAAAAGTGCCCCACACAATCGGCCTCTCCAGATGAGGTGTATAACACGTATTTTCAGTTATCCAAACTAGCTAACACGCGGCCGGCCAAGAATCCTGATTAGGGTTTTGTGTCGCAAATCGATCACGAGCGTCCATTTTCTCCTGCTCGAATGGAGGGTCCAGGAATAGACTAAGCAGGTCCGGTGAGTATCAAAACGATCACTGCGGGCCCATCTATCTCCACACCCAATCGTCCAAGGCATACCATAGCTGGTTGCCTCGATTCGCACGTCCAAACTAGGCGTGGTCACACTTCCCAATCGCAAACCAATCTCGACCACTCAACTTCGCCGGACAAATTGAGTGGCTTAGATCATGTTTCTATGGGAAAATGAGGTACGGAGGTGTACACTAGCCCGCCGTCTGCACGCCTGACTGATCGTCCAAGATCGACCAGGCTTGGTCGTCTCGAAACGCGCGCCCGAAGTAGGCATGACGCGCGGCCTTTGCGGCATGAGATTTCTGTCGCAAATCAATCTCAGCCATTCCTCTTAGCCTGAAAAATTCAGTGGTCTAGATTGTACCTTCATGAGACAGTGAGGTATAGGCGCCTACGCCAGCATGTCGTCTACATGCATGCCCGATCGGCCCTGCCAAATATGTCTCCCATGCTTGGATTCGACCAAACTAAAGGTTGGTGTTTGAGAACCTCCTAAACCCTAGTCCAACGGTCGAAGATGTGGGTCGCAATCCATATCGTCTGTCCAACTTCACCAGCTTGGACGGACAACCTAAGACATGAGTTAGGCGACCAGTGAGGCATCACCACGATCACCGTCCACCACTCTTCCACACAAAGTGATCGGCCAAGTCAGGACTTACCTGTAAAGCCTCCAAACGATCACTCGAAGATGGCTACACATGCATCTATTTTAAGACGCCTTAATCCTGACTTACTCCGTTAAGCCTTAAAAAAGCGATGCTTCACACATGCTGATTATATTCGATGCATTCCCTGCATAGAATACACACGATATTTCACAAATATCGACTTCCTAAATAACTTAGTTATTTAATCTAGCATCACATGCTCAAACTTCAAATATCTTTTTTTAAAAAGCTTGGAAATTTCCTGGGCTTGAAGATACATATGCAAACCGCGACAATTCGACTTCGGACGAAGATTCTACAGCGTTTCTAGTAAACTCTGAAGTCTGAAATTTTCCGGAGACGTATTTCGGCAAAGTTATCCATAAATTCACATGGATTTTCATTCATTCATTCACGAATCAGCGATATTATACTTATTTGAATAAATTACAGGAGATATACTTACTAAGGGAGTTTCTAAATCATTTGAAGGCTCGACGATGCCAGAATCTCCGTTGACAACACCGCTATCTCCATTCGGTTCGGGATTTCGGGAATTCTCCATATTCCCATCTCCCAAAGAAGAGTGCACTTCATCAACATGATTCTTATCTACAATGATTTCTTCCTGGATTCATCAACAAAAATTATTATTATTTCATTCAAGGAGATGCCGCGATCACCTGCACGAAAGACATATTTACATCGACTTATTTATCAGTACTGGATTCCTGAATTGTTCGCCTGGGAACAAGTTGAAGACCGTCAATCGATGGAGAAAAGGTCTGAAAAGAAATAACAAAACCTTGGTCTCGTAATCCTAATTGCACGGGAAGGAAAAAGTCATGACACAAGGAGCGCTAACAACTCACCAAAGAAACGGCTGGGGACTGCACGTCATTTTCTAACATCCTGTAGTCCTTACTTCTGGGTGCTCCACCCCGAAGACTTTCTTCCATTTCCGAGGAGTCTACATTGATCTGAAACCTCACTACATGATCATTCTGTGGTATAGTTGATGAAATAACCAGGAGTACAACTCAGTATGAGGGATCTCTCACCATCACTCAGAGGTCCCAGAAGTACCATTTCTTGAAGTTACACCCGCGGAGATGTCATCCCTGGAAACATCGTCTTTGAAAGTGTCATCATGGGAGTCAGTCATTCTTGCAAAGTGGCTGTGACAGATGCATAACATTCAGCGCATCATTTATACAAAGCGCAGGATTCAGCAAAACAACGAATCATGGAATAAAGATGCTCACATCAGCGTCTGCAAAAGTGGTAACTTTCAACTCTTACATGTTTACGATTCCACTAACAGTACATGAGTTAATACTTCAAATATTGCTCGTTCCTTCAAACCTGCTAAGACGAGCAAAATTCTGACATGATTTTCACAAAACCGTGAACAACCCACGTAAATTTTACAATGTGAACATTCACTGGTTTCTCAAAATCTGGACAGACATCCATTCTACGATTGTGAAAACTCACATATAGACATTCTTTCACCATGTATGGTTGTCTACTTTCAACAATTGTTGAAAATCAAAACATTGATTTTACAAAAGATATTTTAACGTGAAACTCACATAAATTTGAAAAATATATCTATATAAGTTAGTGCATCGTCGCACGAGCATCTGTCTTTGAAGCGAGAGTATATATATAGCATACGACTTTTGTCTCAAAGAGTAGGAGATCGAATAGATAAACTTTTGAATGACAGATAAGTTCAAGTCTCCACATGCCTTTTTGTCGAGAAGTTCCACCGGTTCCTTGAATAGATCTTCTACTTGTATGATGAATCTCCATGAAGTCATTGAGCTCAACTACACTTACTATCCTAGTCCGAGACTTAGCTATAAGAGACTAGAAATCAAGACTTTTAGTTTTGATCACTAACATTGACAAACATGCTTGAGGTAGCAACGCATGCGAGTTTGACCGAGAAGTGCTCTAACAATCTCCCCCTTTGTCAATTTTAGTGACAAAACTATCAATACATATGGAATAAAAAAAGATAATGAAACTTTAGTATCTCCTATTCCACATGTCTAATCTTCAACATTCCTCGAAATCTTCGTCACTTCCAAGTACTCCAATGATCCCAAAGGTTGTAAGTTTAGCATCACCTTTGTTGAAGATCCGTAGTTATAACAATGAAAAAGCATCAGTCTCGATCATTGTTATACAGTGTCAAAGTTCAATTGTATCACAACTTCAAAAATAATACTATGGTGATATGTATCACTCCCCCTAAGTCAATACTCCATCTCACATGAAAACCACTCCCCCTTACACAATGATCCGAAAACCATATGTATTTGTAGTGTGAACTACATAATAATTCTCCCCCTTTTTGTCAATAAAGTTGGCAAAGGTACAAGAACGGGACAATAATGAAATTTCCGTAAGAGACATTTCATGACTGAGAGAAAGAAACACACATCATCTTATTTAGATGCAATCATATAGCCGAAGCTAACAACATTCATCAAGGAGTTTTAAAGATACAAGATAACCTCTCTAAAATTCCACAGCCGCACACCCCTCAAGATATGACCATTAATCACAAGTTCAAAAGAACTTTCCCACATTCGACGTCATTCCCGAAAGAACAACAACGAGCGACCTTAATTTCAAGAGAAAAGAAGGATTTTTATTGGACACCAAAACCATGAGAATGATTTTTATATCCAAAACTCAATCAAATTATTCATAAGTAAACCCATGAATAATTTAATCGGAATACATAATCAAACTAACCACACAAGTGACCAATTTAATTTATTGTGCTCAACATAAGTAAACTTACAGAGCAACGACTAAGATAACCATACAAGAGAGTGATTGGATTAATCGTTCATATACTCAACATAAGAGAACTTATGGAGTAATAACTAAATAACCAAAAAAGATGATTAATTTAGTTCTAAATGCTCAACATAAAGTATCTCATGGAACAACCAACAAATCTAATAAAAAATAATCAACTTGGTTGTATCGTGCTCGACATAAGATACATTACGGAGCCTCACGGTAATACAAAAAGGATGGATCAATGAAGATCAATACCGTGGAATAAACAAGGATTCATTCTTTTGCACAAGCATATACAATAGCAATAATCCTTGGATACAAAAGATTTTAACTTATCTTCCGTCAAAGATTGACAATATAGGCTTAACTTTTGTATATGTCAAAAGTCTATTCATTCCTAAACCAATAAACGAATACCGATCATGAACGACTTTACTTTTGACAACATATGGGACAACATAGTTCACGGACGTAAACACCAATATCCCATAACAAATTGCAATATAACAAATCATAAATACTAAATACTGCAAACACATCATCCTCCAAATAGTTTTAGAATTTAAACCAAAAACCTAAAAACAAGAAGATGAAAATAATAACTATGTATAGTCATAATCATCGCTATTCAAAGCACTAGTTATTCTTCCAACTAAGACAAGATACAAGATTCTCATTTGAAGACTTACTATGCATTGTAGATCTTCCTCAAAGCATCTACAGAAAACTCCTTCTCATTATTGAAAACCCCATTGATTATGGGATCGTTCAATTCCTCTAGATCTTCAGAAATATCAGTTAGCTCACTAAGTTCTCTTTTTAGATTACGCAGAGTATTCTTGGTTCGAGTCAACCTTTGTTCATAGTGAGTTATCTCTTCCAAATAGGAAATGATTCGAGATTTTAAATCATTTCGCTTGTTGATGAAATCTTCTACCATATCTCTAAAAAGATTATTATGACATACAGAAAAGAGACAGTTAGAGGAAGAACCTTCTCCAATGGTTGTTGACTCCTTCTTTATCATCCGGGAGGAAGTGATTCCTTTTCACATATGTACATTGACTGCTTCTACAGCATCTCTTTTGGACGTACCTCTAGTTACAGGAGCCATGATAATCGTGAAAGAAGAAGGGAGAAGGCAAGCAGTACCAGGATATTTATAAGTGACAAACCCTAGATATTCTGGACATGGTCTTCCAAACAGAAAGGACTACACAAATAAAAATGGAAACATATGAACATTGACTTGATCCACTTCTAGACGCTTCTCATCTTTCCCAAGTTAAGGATGAGAAGGTAAACGTTACCATTCAGTTGGTGAATGTACGGGCCAAATGCCCACTTCCCTTGTTTTTTCGTTGCTTGTCACCGGTGGTTGAGCTAACAGATTTCTTTCTTCTTCTAGAGAATTTACTTTGTTTGTTTTCATCCAGACTCACTCTTTGCATGTTCTTTTGAAGTTTGGCGACTCTCTTGTTGCTTTTCTTGAATCTCCAACAGGTATCTTCAACATGTCTTGAGTGTCCACAGAAAGAGCAAATCAATGTGGATTTTTCGTCTTCATGTACTTCCTCCTTTTTATCACAATGCTCAACCATTGTTTCCTGATTTGCAAAACCCATCACTTTTGTTGTTTTACTACTGAATCCTAAACCATGATAGTTTCCAAAGGATCTCTGACCAAACAACATTGTTGCAACCTTGTCAGAGCTTCCAGACAGCCTTTTCAGGTCATCTCTGAGAGAATTAATCTCTTTTTCCTTTAGAGACATGGTTTTGACGAACTTAGTATTAAGATGCTCTATCTCAATATTTTTCATCTGGAGTGATGATTCAACATACCTCAATGAGGTTTTGAGACGAAGGTTCTCTTGAAGAATCTTTTTATTCAGAAGATCAACCAACTCAGTGTCAAATTCAAGTTCTGGATCAAAAATTGAAGTTGAAAGAGAATTTGAAGTATGGGAAGTAAACCCATTGCACCAGTTAGTCTCATCTAAGTTATATTGAGAAGTATTGTCTTCTGTTGAATTATCTTCAGCAACCAGAGTAGATGGAGAACATGCAAATCCATTCTTCCTTTTTATTAAATTATTACCCTCATTGACTATTAGTGAAAGATCACATTCATCAGCCCATGATAGGTGAGAGGAAGACATCTCAGTTTTGTTCACAGCGTTGAGTGTGAACATTCTCCCTATCTCTTGATCAAGAATTCTTAACTTTCCAATAAGTGTCGTCTTGGAAAGTGTATCAGGGTTATTTCCCTCAATGATGGCATGCTTCTTAGACTGGTATCTAGAGCGCAGCGATCTGATAATTTTCATCACAATGTCCTTTTCAGGAATAGTCTTACCCAATGCAAAAGATGCATTAACAATTTCAGACACTCTGTGATTAAACTCATCAAATGTATCTTCATCTGCCATACGAAGGTTCTCCCAATCGGAATCAAGGTTTTGAAGCCTAGCTTCTTTTTCACTAGAGTTTCCCTCGAATACGGTTTCTAAGATATCCCAAGCATCTTTAGACCGAGTGCAATTAGATACATGGTGCTGAAGATTTGGGGTAATGGCATGTATGATGGCATTCAAACCGTCGGAATTTTTCTTTGCAGCATTTATCTCAGCAGGGTGCATTCACCAATAGGTTTGGGAACGTTTACATCTCCAACTGCCACAACGGGAGCATCATAGCCATTAACAACATATACCCATGATTGAAAATCACGTGCTTGAAGAAAAGCTCGCATAGCAATTTTCCACCATAAGTAATTGGAGCCATCGAAGGCCGGTGGTACGTTAATAGAGATAACACCTATGTCTGTAGAGTCAGATTGCTATAAACATAGACTTGTAAGGTCTTGAACGTGTTTTCCTACTCTGATACCAATTGAAAAAGCGGGGGTCTAACAACACCACCCAATATTTCGCTTACCAATATGTATGGACAAACTCGAATATACTTTCAAGAGAATCAACAAGACTCAATCAATTAAAAGTATATCAACGAGTTTATATCTCTCTCTTGATTTGATTTACTCAAGAAGATCCCGCGAGTTCTAATCAAATACAAGGAATAACTTGGACGGTACCAAAGACCAATGTCCAAGGATCAATCAATAATAATCAACAACCAAAGGTTGGATTAATCTAATTTATGATCTAAACGCACAACCTGTATTATTTCAATTATAAAGATAAACAATATAATGCGAAACTGAAATAACACAGACACCAGAAATTTTATTAAAGAGGAAACCGCAAATGCAGAAAAACCCCAGGACCTAGTCCAGATTGAATACACATTGTATTAAGCCGCTACAGACACTAGCCTACTCCAAGCTAACTTCGTACTGGACTATAGTTGAACCCCAATCAGTCTCCCACTGATCCAAGGTACAAGTGTACTCTTACGCCTCTGATCCCAGCAGGATACTGCGCACTTGATTCCCTTAGCTGATCTCACCCACAACTAAGAGTTGCTACGACCCAAAATCGCATGCTTTAACAATAAACAAATTTGTCTCCCACAGAAAAACCCTAAAGTTTTTGTTCCGTCTTTTGATAATAATCAAGGCGAACAGGAACCAATTGATAATCCGGTCTTATATTCCCGAAGAACAGCCTAGATTAATCAATCACCTCACAACAATCTTAATCGTATGGTAGCGAAATAAGACGTCGTGGAATCACAAAAAATGAGACGAAGATGTTTATGATTACTTTTATATCTTGCCTATAGGAGAAATCAAACAATCTCAATCCAATCAATATGATTGTACCGTTACGATAGAAGATGCAAGATCAGATCACACAACTACGATAAAAGTAGTATCGGTCTGGCTTCACAATCCCAATGAAGTCTTTAAGTCGTTAACCTGGTTTTAGAAGAAGAAAATGAAAGGTTAAAGGAGAATCGACTCTAGCACGCAAACTAGTATCACACGTGAGGTGTGGGGATTAGTTTTGCAGAGTTGCTAGATGTTTCCTTATATAGCCTTTCAAATCGTTTTGCCTTAGTTACAAAGCAATCAATATCCACTGTTAGATGAAAACCTGATTTAGATTCAAGCTAATATTTCTCAACTGTTAGATCGAAAACTTAGCTTGTTATACACAAATGACTGTACGCTTCTAGGTTTGTTAACCGCACCCAAACGCGTACATTGTTGGTTCAACAATAGTCTAACCAAAAAGGTTAACCATATGAGTATTTCATACCAAATATGTTCTTATTCAGCATAACTAGTTCAAATGACTCAAATGAACTAGTTAAGAGAGTTATTCAATTGCAAGGAAATCTTATGTAACTACACAAGACACAATTGAAGCAAAGATGATTTGATTCACAAGAATCCGTTCATGAACTTTAATAGCCACGGTTTGCAAATGCATTCCTTAGTCTTTTAAGATTAAGTTCAGAAATCATCTTTAGATATATAACCTTCTCAAGTTCGCAGACTAGGTTCGCGGACTTAAGACACCGGACAGAGTTTACAAACTCCAGTAGAAATTCTCGGGATGAGAACTTCGCCGGTTCGCGGACTGGGTTCGCGGACTTGGTTCACGCAAATAGTTTGTCAACTCCAGCAGAAATTCTAGGGTTTGAGAACTTAGGCAGTTCGCGGACTGAGTTTGCGGACTTGGCACTTTCCATACTTCCGGTTCTCTTGATCAACAAAGTTCGAGAACTTATGTTCAAGGAATCCATTGGTTATGTAATCTAAACTCTCATTCCAATCATTGAAACATTCTTAGAGGACGTTATGTAGTTGTTACACCATTTCTCGTCAAGGCAATTTTCAAAGCGATTGAAACATATCATGACTTTCGTCACTAGGTAAAGATAAACTTGGTTGAAGCGAAAATCTTACCAACATATATTTCGAGATATAGATAGGAAAGGTATACTCGGCTCGAAATACCAAATGTGTATAATCTAGTCTATATATATAGCATATGATTTTTGTCTCAAAGAGTAGGAGATAGAATAAATAGACTTTTGAGTGACAGATAAGTTCAAGTCTCCACATACTTTTTTTTCGAGAAGTTCCAACGGTTCCTTGAGTAGATCTTCTACTTATATGATGAATCGCCATGAAGTCCTTGAGCTCAACTACACTTACTATCCTAGTCCGAGACTTAGCTATAAGAGACTAGAAATCAAGACTTATAGTTTTGATCACTAAAATTGACAAACATGCTTGAGATAGCAACGCATTCGAGTTTGACCGAGCAGTGCTCTAACAGATACAAATTCATGTTTCATGTGATTTGATAATGTCCAAAGAAATCCTTCTTTTTGTGAAAGTAAGGTCGCTCTTGTTGTTCTTTAGGGAATGACATTTTATGGGGGAGAGTTCTTAACTGAACTTGTGCTTAATTGCCAAATCCTCGTGGGGAGTGCGGATGTGGAATATTGTAGAAGTTTTCTTATATCTTTATAAACTCCTTTATGAATACATAAACTAGTTTCGCCTATGTGAAATCATCGAAAGAAAGTTGATATGTTCTCTTTTAGTCATGAAATATCTCTATGAGAATTTCATTATGATCCCACTAGTTGTCGTACCTTTGCCAATTTATATTGACAAAAAGAGGGAAAATTAATGTGTAGTTCACACTACAAATACATAAAACCATAGTATTTTTGTCAAAGTTGTGATACAATTGGAATTTGATGTTGTGTAGTAATATTATGACACTGTATAAAAATGATTGAGAGTTATTGTTTTCTCTATGTTATAGCTATGGATGTTCAACAACTGTGATGTTGAGTTGAACACATTCAGAATGACTGCAGTACTTGGAAGTGACAAAGATTTCGAGTAATGTTGAAGAACCAAGGAAATCAAGCATTTGGATTGAGATCTCTAAAGTTTATTTATTTTGTATTCCATATGTATTGATAGTTTTTCACTAAAATTGACAAAGAGGGAGATTGTTAGAGCACTGCTCAGTCGAACTCGCAAGCGTTGGTATCTCAAGCTTGTTATCAAGTTTAATTTCCAAAACATAAGTCTTGATTTCTAGTCTACTTATAGCTAAGTCTCGGATTAGGATAGAAAGTGTAGTTGGGAATTATACTTCACGGCGTTCATCTATTGAAGACAAAAAACTACTAAGGGGAGCTTGTGGAACTTCATCAACAAAAGGTATGTGGAGACTTGAACTCATCTATAACTCAAAAGTCTATCTACTCTATCTCCTATTTGAGACAAAAGTCGTATAGCTATATAGACTTCGATTATACACATTTGATATTTTGAGATGAGTTTAACTCGCTTACATATTTCTCGAAATATGTGTCGGTAAGCTTTCGCTTTAACCAAGTTCATCTTATATTATTGACGAAAGTCAAAAGATGATCATATGAAAATCACATGGTAACATCTTACATGATTTGTGTGATACAATCATTTGATGTAGACTCGGAATGTTTCGTATTGATCATTCGATCACTTGAAAATCGCTTTGAAGCTAATAGTTTGTGTGAGACAGTTGTTGTCATCTTCTAAGAATGTTTCAATGATTGAAATGGGAGTTTAGAACACTTAACCATAGTTGGATCATGTGCACAGTATGCGTACTTGCATATGTGTTGATCCAAGACCGGAATGTAGTATGCATACCCGTATGCGTACTGGCGAGGTCAGGTAAAGTCCGTGAGCTAAAGTATGCGTACCAGTACGCGTACTGGCGAACTCAGTTGAAGTCCAAGTACTATAGTATGCGTACCATTACGCGTACTGGATTCAACTGAAACTTGGAAGTGTACGACAGAATGCATACCCATTTGCATACTGGCGAACACAGTACAAGTCCGGCTACTTTGGTATGCGTACCCATTTGCATGCTTGAGTGGTTTATGTTCTAAAATCGATTTGTTCATGAACTCATACGTTTATATAATATGGAATGCAATCTTTTGCAAACCGTGGCTATAATGTTCATGAATTAATTCGAGTGAATCAAAATCGATTTTCTTTCAATTGTGTCTTGTATACTTCTATGAGAATATAAACAATTGAGAAGCTCTAGAACTAGTTTCATTTGAGTCATTTGAACTAGTTATGGCTAAGATGAATAAGGTTGATATGAAAGTGTTCATATAGCTAACTTCGGTTAACTATTGTTGAGCCAACAAAGGTGTATACGTTTAGGTACGGTTACTCATATCTAAATGAAGTCACTTTTCATTTGTGTGTAACAAGCTAAGTTCGATCTAACGGTTGAAAAATATTAGCTTGAGTCTAATCAGGTTTTCATCTAATGGGTGAATATTGAATGCTTTGTTACCAAGGTAACATTGATTGCAAAACCCTGATTTCAAGACTATATAAGGGAGAACTCTAGTAACTGGGAAACTGAATCCCCACACCTCATGTGTGATACTAGTTGCGACTAGAGTCGATTCTCCTTTAACCTTAGGCTTTTCTAAAACCATGTAGGTTAACGACGTAAAGACTTCATTGGGATTGTGAATCCAGACCCAACTATTTTCTCTGTATTTGCATGTACTGATCTTGATGTTTTCTATCGTATTGAATACTATCTTCTTTAATATTTGCTCGAGATTTAATCTCCAATAGGCAAGATAAAAAGTAGTCACAAACATCTTCGTCTCATCGTTTGTGATTTCACAATATATTTTTTCGCTACCATACGATTAAGATTATTGTGAGTGATTGATATTACTAGGTTGTTCTTCGGGAATATAAGTCCGGTATATCAATTGGTTCATGTTCACCTTGATTTATCAAAAGATGGAAGAAAACTCATAGGTATATCTGTGGGAGACAGATTTATCTATTCAATAGACTTTTCTGTGTGAGACAGATTAGTTTATTAAGTCTTCGACTTTGGGTCGTAGATACTCTTAGTTGTGGGTGAGATCATCTAAGGGAATCAAGTGCGCAGAGTCCTGCTGGGATTCATAAGCGTAAGGAACGCGACTGCACCTTGATCAGTGTGAGATTGGTTAGGGCTCAACTACATTCCAGTCCTAAATTAACTTGGAGCAGGCTAGTGTCTTTAGCGGCTTAAAACAGTATGGTGTTCAAATCTGGACTAGGTCCCGGGGTTTTTCTGCATTTGCAGTTTCCTCGTTAACAAAATTTCTGGTGTCTGTGTTATTTCTTTTCCGCATTATATTTGTTTATATAATTGAAATATCACAGGTTGTGCGTAAGCTCAATCAATTGTGAATCCAACCTTTGGGTGTTGATTAAATTGATTGACACTTGGATATTAATTTTTGATACCATCCAAGTTATTTCTTATATTCATTCGGTCTCGCAAATTCCTATTTGTTTGATTGCGGATTGAATTGAGAAATAGAGATATAACTCTTTGATATAATTTTCTTAAAATTGAGTATGAATGTCTAGTTGATTCTCTTGAAAGTATATTTGAGTTAGTTCATACATATTGCTAAGCGAAATATTGGGTGTGGTTGTTACACCCCCGCCTTTTCAAATTCTAGAACCACGGCTTTTTCTTGTATGATATTTTGTTAAATGTCATGCAAAGTGGGTTATTTTAAAGAATGTGCATGTGTAGTTAATCAATCACGTACTTCTTCAAATAAAAATCTTCGAAGACTCCCACTTGTGTTCTCATCCTCTATAAATCTTGCATTTCTAACCTCAACTATTTTCATTCAATGGTTAGGACAATAAAACTTAAACCTTTTGGATCTCTTGCATAGACAAACAAAAATTCATTGTATGTTCTTAAATCCAATTTTATTTCTTGTGGATTGTACACCCTAACCTCAACTTGACAACCCTATATATGTACATGTCTCAAATTAGGTTTCCAACCATTCCATAACTCAAAATGAGTCTTTGGAACTGCTTTACTTGAAACTTTACTTAAGATTTATGCAACGGTTTTTAAGGCCTCACTCTACATAGAAATTGGGAGGATACAGTTACTAACCATACTCCTTAATATGTCCATCAATGTACGATTTCTTTTTTCAGCTACACAATTTTGTTGTGGGGAGCTAGGTCGTATATTTAGCAAGAATTTCATGTTCTTCAAGGAATTTTGCAAATGGACATAGTTTTTGTCATGTTTTTATGTATCTTTAATATTTACCTCCTCTATCTGATCTTACAATCTTTATTACTTTATCAGTTTGTTTCTTCACTTACTTTAAATGATTTAAAAGCATTTAATGCTTCACTTTTATTATTAAGAAGATAGAGATACATAAATCTTACATGATCATCAATAAAGGTGGTGAAATATTTTTGACCATTCAAACATGAAGGTGTAAAAGGTTCATACATATATATATATAACTATGAACGATTTCCAAAGTATTAGAACTTCCCCGGGACTCCCCACGATGCTAGCTCATTTCTAGTGCCAAACTGAACACGGCGCTAGCTTATTTTAGCGCCAAAATTTACCCGACAATGGGACATTCCCAGTGCCAGACTTTCCACGACGTTATCATTGTTAGATCCAAACTCTTTTCGGTCCCAATGCCATAATTTCCACGCACTAGCCTTGCTAGCACCAAACTCTTCGCAGCCCAGCGTCAGACCCTATATGATGCTAGCCTATTGTTAGCGCTATAATATTCACGGTGTTGGGATAATCTTAGCGTTGGATACTTATGCTATCTTACCTAGTTTCATCACTGGTACTTCTACCTAGTGTTGGCCTCATGCTAGTGATCATTCTGTGTTCTTCATTCTTGGTGCAATATAAATCTCTTCATTGCCCATGCGTATCTCGAGTCTAAACTATCTTATTATGCTCTGAGTCATAAATATTTTACAAGTGAGCCTCCCATCTGAGATCACCTAAGATACCACTTTTGGTAATTTATGTTCATTTGTTGAGTATTAGGCTACTTGATGCCCTGGCATCATCAGATGTCAATGCTCAAGTCATGTCAATATGGTATACTCTTAGACTTAAAAAAATATAAGTCATTCATAGACTAACTACCATAATTAACGCTAGTTAGTTTACATGAATGATCATCCAGTCTCAGCACGCCATGGCTATGACCACGACTCCACTATTTTCAAAAAGATGTCATATATGTCATGCGGAGATTCTCAGTGGGATACTGATTTAGTGGTTTACAATAACATGCAACGTGGAAACATCCCATAATGAAAAAGTAACAAGTAGTGGGAATAGTTAAGAGTAGTTAGTAGAATGAGGGAGTAATAGTCATATGAAACTGATAATCACCACTACCTCCATGAATCCACTCCTTCAAAACTTCCACTACTTACGAGGAATCAGTGTGTGTTCACGACGACTATAAATAGATGACTTCATCTATTTAGAGGGATCTCTCTGAACAAGCTTATGTTCACATATTAGCTTTCACATAATAGTTCAACATCTCCACACTACAAACACATCACACAGTGATTTCTCCACTTGTTACAACATTGCTCGGTCGAACTCACAAGTGTTGTTATATAAATATTGTTATAAAATTTAGTTGATCAATATTATATCTTGATTTATTGTCTACAATTAGTTAAGTCTCGGATTAGGATAGAAGTGTGTAGTTGATAATCGGACATCACTGCATTCTACCGTTTGAAGGCGAAAATCAACCGAAGCTTTTGCTGAACTTCTTCAACAAAAGGTAAGTGAAGATTAAACCACCTATTTTTCAAGTTATATTCATCCCTCTATCAATGAGACGTTGTCGCATGACTAATTAGACTATTACAAGCATATCAAGAATTTTGAGTCAAGTTTATCTTGGTAATTAGTTATCGAAATATATATATAACTAAGCTTAATGAAGATTTGTTCATACTTGATGAATTTCGATTAAGAACAATTTATTGTTCATAACCTAAATCGTAATTCAAGATTATCATTCGAAAATAAGCTGAAACAGTGATATGTGTCATTGATGTTATTTGGGAATGTTTCGAATTGAATTAGAGAGAAATATATAACTACTATAAATCTGGATACAGGATAGTATGCATACCATTTCACATACTAAAGAAAATTGTTATAGGTCCGGAGTCGTAGTACATGTACCATGACAAAAATAGTCACGAACAAGGTATAGTACACTTACCTGGTACACGTACTTTCCTTGTCGAACATTTTCAGATGCACACAAATTATTTTTGCGAGATTATTGGCATTTGAATAAATCTCTAAAAACACTATATAGACATTATCGATCACATTATAACCTATGGTTGTGACTCAAGCGTAGAGTCTTAAGTATTATATGAAAATGATTAAGCTTATGGTTCAATTGGCTAGTCTTGGCTAACCGTCCATGAACAATGTATTTATACATGGTTCGATTACGGTTCATCCTAACCAGAGTGTATATCTTGTTATGTTAATCTTATTTCAAAGATTCATCTAGCGGTGGGTATTGTTTGCTTGGTTCCAAACCTATCTTAGCTTAAACCTAAAGAAACCTATACTTTGAAAGTCTATATAAGGGAGAACCTCAAGCAACCGAGATTTTTGAATCCCTGACACTATTCTTTGTGTGTCCTAGTTGTAAGCTAGAGTCGTCATCTCCCTAAAACCGTTCTAGTGTTTAGCGACTAAAAAAACTTCACCTAGGGATTCGTGAAGCCAAATCCAACTATCTTTTATCTTGATAGTTTGAGTATCCTGATCCTGTTTTGATCGTTGAGATTCTCACTCAAACAAGATAGATAGAAATCGCAAAGTTCTCTTCATCTCAGAATTTGTGATTCCACGGGTTTAATACTTGTGAGGTGAATAATAATCTAGGATGCTCTTCGGGAAGCATAAGTCCATATTTTGAGGTTAGCTAGACTTTGTCTATTGCTACCGATTTCCAGTCTCACCTTGATCTATCGATCAGAAAGGAAATCACATATAGGGTCATCTGTGGGAGGCATATTGGTTTAAAGTCTTCAATTGAGTTGAAGAAACTCTTAGGTTGTAAAGGGCATCAACTAAGGGAATGATTTGCGGAGAGTTTTGCTGGGATTCAAGAGGCGTAAGGAGCACGATTGTAACTGAATTGTTGTGAGGGTTTAATTCGGTCTCAACTACATTATAGTCTGAAGTTAATTGGTAATAGGTGTAGATGGTGGATTTTCGACAAAGGCTAAATTAGTAAACTCATAATTATACGAAGCTCTGATTCGGCAATCAGACGTGAGTATCGATACACGGGTCTCTCATCGAATTCTCAACGGAGAGTACTTTCTCTCAGAGTACATGTAGATATGTAGTCTCACGAATGGACAACGACATATCTCATGAATACTGAATACTTTCAGTGATTATTTCTATATAGCATCAGGAGATGGACGGCTCCTAGACAGCTTGCTCTGTTAGTATAGAGCGATAACATCTTCAGGAACAAACAACAAGTTTACCCTGACTATATAAAGGATATGACTTACCGGCAAGCTCGTATCAGGATAATAAATGCTCCAAGACAGCTTGCTCTGCTAGTACAGAGCCACAAAGTTAATTATTCCTAATTACAATCGCTCATATTCCATGGTCGAATCCACGACTGGTCCCATGGAATGACAATAATAATTGTTCTGATTCTATGATCGAATCCACAACTTGATCTCATAGAATAGCAATAACTATATTATCTCATTACTCCGATTTCATGATCAAATCCACAACTGGTCTCATAAATGGTAATAGATAAATCTTAATTACTCCGATTCTATGGTTGAATCTACGATCCCATGGAATGGTAATGCTCACTTTATTATTCTGAATTCGTAGTTGAATCCTCAGCTGATCCCATGAATTAATAATAAACATTTTATTACTCAGTTTTGTGAATTATTCTCTACTGGATTCCACAATTAGTAATAAATAATCAACAACCGGGCGTCTGAGCTACCTCTAAGTAAGCCCGATTCAAATGGTGAAGGTGTATCCAACGACGATACACTAACAGTCACCGCACGAACGAGTATTTCAAAAATACAACGAAACGATGAACCTATGCAAAATAGAGAAGAAAATAATAAATAATTAAAAATATTGACCAGGGTGCTGGGAGCACGGACACACGACCAACCGACCGTGTCGTGGTCAATCCCACGCCAGTTTTATATTTTTAATGCATTTTTATTATTATTCATGATTTGATGAAAATTCTCTCATTTTATCAAATTTCCTTCGTCTCGAGGAAACTCCTGGGTTTCATGGTACTTCCATAAATCCATAAAAATATAATATAAAATTAAGGAAAGGAGTGTGGGGCGTGACCATTGGCCAACAGGCTATGCCTTGGTCCCGACCAGCCCCACACCCATGGTTCCTTATTATTTTATTATTAGTATTATTAGTATTATTATTTCTCTAATTTCACGAAAAAAAACTCCTTGATTTCATGGTATTTTTGCAAAAATCATCAAATAATAATAAAATAAAATAAATTATGAAGACTTGTGGGACCGGGCCTTGGCCGGCCGGCCATGCCCTAGCCGGTCCCACATGCCCCTTTGTTTCATTATTTTATTATTATTAGTTTTCCTTGAATTCATCAAATTCCTTGATTTCATGGTATTTCTCTCAAATTAGGAAAAATTCCCTCAAATCATCAAAATACTTAAAAATATTAAAAAAATAGGGAAACTCGTGGGACCGGGCCTTAGCCGGACGGCCATGCCTTCCACGGTCACACACGCCCTTGTTTTTATTATTTAATATTTTTTTGCTTCCTTGAACTCATGAAAACTCCTTCAATTCATGGAAACTCCCTAAATTCATGAAATTTCTCAAAATTCATGAATTTTTCATAAAATCATTATAAAATTAGGGAAACTCGTGGGACCGGGCCCTAGCCGTCCGGCCATGCCTTCCACGGTCCCACACGCCCTGTTTTATTATTTTTTGCTTCCTTGAACTCATGATAACTCCTTCAATTCATGGAAACTCCCAAAATTCATCAAATTTCTCAAAATTCATGAATTTTTCATAAAATCATCAAAATATTATAAAAATAAGGAAAAGGCACCACGGGACCGTGGTCAAGACCGGACGACCATGCCTTGACCACGGCGGTCCCATGCCTCCTCATTCCTTCTTTTATAATTATTTTTCATCATCTCATGGTGTCTTCCTTAGTTTCGTCGAAACCCTAATTTTGGCATATTTTCTCGAATGGATGCTCAATTGCACGCCAAAAAATATCAAAATTCTCAGGACTGAGACGCGGATGCCTTGGGGACACGAGCACGCTATCTTGACCGACTAAGATTGGCTCTTTGGCTCACGGAAGCCGGTCCCATCAATTTTCACAGTTTTGACCTAATTTGCACAATTGCTCGTATTAGGTCCAAAACTCTCCCGAACACTTTGGATTTTCATGAAGTGATCGTCAGGCGGTCACAGACAACCCAGGTCCGGTTTCATAACTCCATGGTCGGTCCCTCGCATCGTCATAATTAATTAGGTTTTCTCACCTAAGGCTCAGATGAGCATTTTTGAATAAATGATTAAGCCAGCATTTAATCATTCTTCCACCAACAAATCGTCAACTCTTCAGGAGTTCTTCGTACTTGAGAATATGGACACTACATGGTTGATCCACGGTCCCATATAGTCGCTTCCTCCTTCTTCCTATGGTTAAACTTCTGACGAACCATGAATTGATCATTAATTGATCAAATTAGGGTTTCTGAATCCAAGGATCATCATTCCAGATTCCAACCTTAATAATTTTACGACGACCTCATGGTCATTAATCTTATTAATTATGCTCAGTTCAATAACCAGTACTTTAATTATTATTTTTGGCACGCTGCCAATAATCCATCAGATGAGCAACACATGCTCAGACGATCAAATATTCAACAATTCATCACATGAGCAGCATTTGCTCAGTTGAGGAATATTTGCTCCAACCAAGGAATATTGGTTCAACAATCGATATTCAACTATCCATCCATCGAATGAGTGATACTTTCTCACTGCATCGTAAGAACTATACCTATGTCTCATGACATGTTCAATTCTTGAGTTTCAGAACATCATGTTCAACTCAACGATTACATGTACTCATCGTCCCATCAAACTACGAAGTCATCAATTGACTAACAAACCACAAGAAGTCAATCGTGTCACTTGGGGGGATATCACTTAGGGTTTTGTTCTGGCGGTCTACGGCACGTGTGTTCAAACACACGATAGAATGTGAGCAAGTCGTGCAATCAGTTGAGGGAATTCACGAGGTAGTGGGCGGAAAATAGACCAAGTCTCCGCACGTTGAGCAACTGGTTTCAAACACGATCTCCACTTCCCCACTCCTTGATTCCATCAACTGTCACACTTCATGGAATCATGGTGTCTACAATTCTAACAATATAAATAAGTCTCTGAATCATGATTGAATCATTATCATCAATATCATCAATCTCACGTCTCATCGACAACACGAGATCATCAACTCATCAATTGAGAAACTACTCTCAATTGAGCAATTTCAATCATTCAGAGCTTATCATATTCAGAATTCACACACCCACAATCTTTGATTACCATTGATTCCACACATTTCTCAGCTTCCCTCCTACAGATCAACCCATCCTCTCTTGTGACCGAATTTACTCTGGAACGGTCATTGTCTTGATTTAGGCCAGAGTACTACAGATTGATCTCTCGAATCTAAAGCACCCCCTTTGCAGCGGTGCATCTGTGTGAGGTTTAACATTTCGCTCGGTTCGAGGAGTCTCCTCCGTACGGTCGTCTCCTTAATTCCTTAAAAACCAGCAAATCGTTTTTCCCCATCTACAGATTGACGACCACAGTGGGGGATCATTCTCTCTGTTGCAATCTCACAATTTCACAAGATGGCTGATCTCAGGTCAGGTCCAGTTACGAATCCTAACACAAACCGTGCTAGCAGTAGCAACAACAAAAATCGGAATATCTCGGAGAAAATTCCGACCTCCAACACTGATGGTGGTGACACTACTCCTCCTCACGCCGAAGGTCATCCACTGTCCGGACGACACCCTGAAGAAGTCAGAGGAGATCCACCGCCTACTATTGCTGATCTTATCAAAGCGCAGGAGACTCTTGCAAAGAACCAGATTGACATGGCTGCTACACAGAAGGAGATGTATAATTATCTCAAAAATCTTACTGACAACATGTCAGAGAATACTCAAGAGAAGGAAAAGGAGAAGGACAAATCCTCAGACGACGGTCCTGAAGTAATTCGAATCCATACAATAGAAGACGACGAAGTCCACAAAACTGCTGCAGACAACTCATCAGCGAAGGGATCATCGAATTTCATCACTCGCGAGGATCTGGAGCACCTTTTGGAGAACCATGGAAAAGTCAAGACATCGCATGACCATCGTCATCAACCTCCTTATCCTGCCGTTACGCAGAGGATTCCACTCCCCAAAGGTTACGTTTCTCCAACTTTCACCTTGTATGATGGAACTAGCAATGCTCGGGAACATGTCTCTCGTTTTCTCGAAGCCTTGGGAGAACATGAACATAATCATGTCGTCCGTCTCAAGGAATTCTCAAAATCTCTGAAAGGCAGGGTATACACCTGGTATAACAGCATCACACCAGGGACCATCAACAATTGGGGAGAAATGGTTAACGCATTTTACAGGAAATACTTCTTCGTGTCAGAACAAGTCACCCTCTCCGACCTTGGAAGAATGTTTCAGAGGGTCAGTGAAAATCCCAATGATTATGTGAAAAGGTTCAGAGTCCAAGCCCTGGATTGTCATGACCCAAACGTCACGGAGCAACAACTGGTGGACTTGTGCATCAATGGCATGCTCCCGGTCTACAGGGCCTTGCTAGAAAACCTTCGATTCCAGACTTTCTCAGAACTTCACGAAGCTGCGAAGAGGTCGACAACCACTGCACCCGCTTTTTTGGAAAGAGCAAAGTCTACAAAGACTGAAGATTCAAAAAACACTCGAGGAAGCAGGCGTCTGATCAACAAGCAGTATAACCTACAACCTTCAACAAATTCTGTCGCGGAAGGGAGTAAGCGAAAAGCAGAACCACAACACAAGCATACTTCCTCCACCCCTTCAAAGACACACAAGAAGGAGAATTCGAAAATCCCTCCTCAACATACGGAAGATCCAAAAGCACCTGATTTTCCCTGTTAGATGGAAGAAGTTAATGAACTAGTTGATGCCTGGATTCAAGACGGCGCAATCAAATTTCCTTATGTCAAGAAGGAACCAACTGAAGAGGCCATGGAAAATCCTCGGTATTGTCGCTTCCATAGATACATCAGCCATCCCACGAGTTATTGCAAAATTTTGATGTACATATTCAAAGTAAAGGTCAAATCAGGAGAGCTCAACCTGGGGACTGAAGGGGTGCACAAAAAACCCCTCCCAGTCAGAACTTTTACCATCTCCGAACCTCCTGTCAAGGAAACGGTCCAATCTCTGATCGAACATGTCTGCGAGATGTTGTATCTTTCGAAAGCTCAAAGGAAAGACATGTTTGCTGCACTGAACCACATCGTGTCCGGAAGACGTCCGCTGATCCAAGAGACTACCACCGGACCTTCAGCCACCGACACAGAAATGTATGACTGGGGACTGCTCACCACAGTGCACATTAAAGGAAATGAGTTCAAGAGGGCGTTCATCGATGTTGGTACCGCCGTCAATATCATCCCTTTGAAAACTCTCAGAGCTGCTGGTATTACTCGACGGGAAGCCACCCACGCTCCCATAGCAATCAGGGACCACGAAGGAATCTCCAGAAACGCATACGACTTCATCACTCTCAAAGTTACGGAAAGATCGATCTGCACTGAGGCCAAGTTTTTCATAATCCGGGAAGACCCTGGATATGACATGGTCCTTGGGAGAACTTGGATTCATGCTGAAAGGACAACGATGCCTTCAAAACATCCTGTCATCGACAAGGATTCCGAGTCTGAAGACGAAGCAGAGGACGCACCACCGTTTGAGCATCTGGAAGAAGTAAAAACTCTGATGGGACTTACGCAGGAACTTGGAGATAATCCGCACACCTTTGTCAGAAGGTTTCAAGCTCATGCAAGTCTTATTCCTCATCTTGCTCCAATATTACCAATGTTCAAATACGCTACTATAGTCCAAGGACTTCTCCCCATGAGTAATTTAGCAGTCATCAAAAGCTACGAGTGGGTGACTTCACCTCAGCAATATTACACTTAATGGTTGGGTTCAGAACTTCTTCAAATCGGTCACTCCATCGAGAGGTTTATTGCTGAAGACTTGGCTAAGCATGATCAACACTATGCTGGATACTCTCTTCCGCGCGAGTGTCCATACGGGCCACAATCGAGGAATTCCATCAAACATGGAATTCTGAATCAGCGGAAGATATTCAAGGCACGATCGACCAAGCCTAACAAGTTTCATGAAGGGGACCTGGTTCTCAAAGAATTTCAGCGCGGTCTTCATTCTACAAGGAACTCCAATTGGTAAGGACCATTCATGGTCACTGAATCCGTGGCCGGAGGATACTACAAATTTACCAACACAGATGGCAGAACCCTACCAGTAATTCACGAAAATTGGCTCAAGGCGTTTATCTGAAATTATTGGACATTTAAGGTATTGGGCGTTTGAAGCACTCATGGTGTTGGGATTTAACATTTAGGATTTTCTTTCATTTGTATTTCAATTCCTCCAAAACATTTGCAATACTTGCAATCAGTATTTGAATTCAGCAATTTATCAAAATTCAGTTCATATTTCGTAAAAGAAAATCCCTATCAAATCTACAAGAAAATCCTCAACCATCAATCAATCCAAAACCATCTAAATATCAAAAACCCAAGCATAAACCTCACATCTCTCAGAAGTTCAGAAGTTCAAGAGATCAGCAAGAAAAGGATTTCGCTCATCAGCATCCTTCAAGATTTGCAAAGCCGCCCTCTCCTTGTTCAACTCCTCGGTCAGCTTGGCAATCTTGTCCTCCTTCTCCTTCACAGCATCGTTCGGAAAGGGTATGTTCTTCTCACATGAATCCTTGATAAAGTTTATTGGCTTACGAAGCCATTTCACGTTGAGGCCAAGTCTTTCTGAATTCTCCAAGTTAAACTCCCAATCAAAGAGTATATCTGGAGTCACGGTATTCCTGGGTCTCGTATGCATATCACTCACGACACGCAAGATAACGCCTACTTGCATGATTAAAGCGTAAGCACGCCCAGGTTTCCTGTCAACGATCATATGGCCGAACTTCTTCCATATCGTCTCATACAAGCGTGCATGTCCAATGGGAACGCTGAATCCACCGACCAGTTCATGATACGGGAGTGAAGTGTTAAAGGGAGGATCAAAAGAGACCCCTGCAGTTGGATATTCATACACTATTATACGGTTCTCGGTCACTGGAGTGGCTCCCACGACTAAAGCAACAGTTCCTTCGGTATTCTCCGCTGCTGTCTCGGTTTCTTCTATCACTGAGGAAACAACCATCTGGGTTTCCATAACAGCAGTAGCGACCTTCTCATGGACTTGAAATACAGGGATGGTTGTCCCTTCATCAATAACTCCGGAATGGTTAGGGTTATCATCGTTTGCTCCAGTATCCTCAACTTCGGCATGTAGCACCTAATACGAAGATTACATGAGGTTAGAGTCACGAATCCAAAGGAGATTATGAAACACAGTATACCAGCAAGGAAACATCATCAAGGTTCATCATACTACATTCAAGGCACGAGCAAATAACATGAAATTCATGAAAACACATTTTACGATGAGTCCGTCTGAAGAAACTGAACTCTTCCCTGTACTAGGAGACAAACTGGGAGCAATCTACAAGGAATCCGAGGATTGTTCATATGCCATTCTCTTCGTATGGATGTCCTCTATGACATGTCAAATTTTCATGGCAATCCGATGAACGAGCAAGTAGATGTGGCCAAAATATTAAGTGATGCGCAATCTGAAAAGTTCTGGAAGTCTCCTGGAAGTTTACTATTTCACCCTTTTCAGGCTCTGAACGTGCTCAAAACTTAAAAATCTTCTTAATTAAAGCTTGGAAATTTTCCGGGCTTGAATTTGCACATGCTGGTCATCAAAATCCAACTCCGGACGAAGATTCTACAACGTTTCTACTAAAAAGCTGAGTTCTGAATATTCTGACGACGAAATTTGACTAAGTTTTCATATATTCACATGGGATCTCATTCATTCATTCACAAGTAAGCATTTTTATACTTCAATGAAGAATATACAGGATATATACTTACTTGAGGAGTCTCCAAAGTGTCCAAGGGGTTGGACTTGTCCACATCAACGACAAGAGGAACATCACTTCCATCCGGCTCCGAACCTTGGGAATTACCTCCATTCCCATTCCCAGAGGATGATTGAATTCCAGAATTCTCCATCTCCATGACGACATCCTCCTTTACACGTCCTCTACAATCAATATTTTCATCTATGAAGCACCACATTTGAACATATGAAGAAATACTTACGATTTCTTCGTCACTCCAATCAGCGATTGCTTGTTCAGTAGCAAAAAATTGAAGACCTTCAAGACTCGATGGAGTAAAATTATGCAACAAAATTAACAACATTGGATTCATGATTCTAATGTTAATAGCAATGAAAGTCACGGTGAGAAATATTGAGAACTCACTAAAGCACCAACTGGGGACTTTACGGTATTGGGTAACAACTTATAACCTTTATGCCTGCCTTCTCCGCCATGAATAACCGCCTCAGTCTCTGAGAAATCTACACCGATTCGAGGTTGTATATTACGACCGTCCTGTGGTGAAATCCAGTAATATAATCATAATACAGTTCTTATAATTTCGTGAATATTATATGAAAAAACATACCTGAGAGCATCCTGGAGACGACTTTCGTTTATCACCAGAAAGATACTTCAATCTTGGTCGACTGGAAATCATCTCAGCCGAAGGAAGATCCTTGAATGGAGGTCTGGGAAATCTTACAAATCCACGCAAACGCCCAAGTTGCTGATCCCAGAATTCTACATAACCTGGGGTTACATAGGCGAATCTACCAGAACCAGGAAACCAGTAGCTACTCTCATCCACGTGAGTATGATCCAAATGAGTCCTGAGTTTCTCAACTGATGGCTTCCTCCTCCGTATGGTTGGAACACACTGATACATACCCATTTGTCGAGCTGCTCTATCAATGTTATACTCCTCCACTGAAATCTCTCCAAACGTGACTGATATCAAATGACCAGGAGTGCAACTCAACATGAAATATCTTTCGCCATCACTCAGATGCGCACCAGACGTCAAACTCGTGCCTTCTCCAGTATTGAAAGTCATCGACTGAGAAACATAATCAGGGACTTACACCCACGGGCGAAAATTGAACTCAGATTCTTCATCTAACACATCAATAAAGCGTATTTTAGAACGAGGTTGCTTTGTGGACCAACGCATGATCCTAGCATTATCTTTCTCAGGGAAAGTATGGCGCGCATCAGTATTCGGTCCTTGCAGAACATTACGTGGAGTATGTGCATAATTCTTAAAATGCTCCCACATCAAAGCTTGAAGAAACATCGTGTTGGCATAACACTCAATCTTCATAGAGCCGTTCGACACACTGGAATCTATAATCAAGGAGTCCAGGTTGTAATACAAGGAGCCTAAGAATAAACTACCTATCGGAAGTTGCTCACCTTGAGCCATCTTAATAGCAAAGGGAATCACAAAAGGCTTCAACAAATTTCCACTGTCTTCAAAAACGTCTCTGGACAACCATAAACATAAGAAAGCAGCAATGGGTAACATACCGTCGATGGGTTTATCAGAAACCTCGTCTTTGGACCACCAGTGTGTCAACCAGGATCCTTTACTACCAGCCTTATTCGCTTTCTCCATTGCAGCTGTCAAGACATGAGAGACGGCGGTCTCCTCATCTGAAAGATCCCCAGGAAGATTACCCGTGATCGGGAGATGCATCAGAGCCGCCACGTCTTCCAAGGTAATGGTAAACTCTCCCCATCTACATATGAAAGTGTGAGTGAGAATGCACCAGCGATCAAACATAGCCACAATACCACTTGCGTCATGATAAATGAACAACTCTCCAGAAGCTTGAATAGCTCTCGTCACATGCGCCTGGTCGAGCATAGTCCTCACATGAGGAAAACCCAACATGTGCCTCGCCCAGACGGCAAATTTCTCCAAAGGTCGTCGAGAAAGCTTAAACTCTATGATTGATGAGGCGAAGACCCCTCGTTCAAGACAAAATCGAATCACCGTCTTAGGAGTCACCAATTTCTTCTGAGTAACAGTTCTTGGATTTATCAAAAGACGATACACTGGGGATTTCAAATGTTGCTCAGCTCCTGGAATATCTTTTTCAAAGAATGCATCATCTATGTTCGGGACATTCTTAATCCCAGGGATTTCGTCTTCGTCTCCCCCAACGGAAGTTTCATCCATGCATGTCTCATCTCTGGAGATACCATCATCAACACACATCTCTTCCCTCGAGGCGTCGTCAGCTTGGGAATTGGACATCTTTGCTAAGTAGCTGAAAAGGTTCACACTACATTCTACTTCAATATGCTGTCCAGATATAAATCAAGGAAATACAAGCAAAAATGGTAACTCTTAAGTCTTACCTTTTATCCTTCCACTAACAATAGTGATAGTAATGCTAGAGTTAACACCTCAAAATCGTTCGTCTCTTCGAAAACTGCAAAAAACGAACAAGACTTTATTTAATTTCCGAAACTGATTTTTCATGAAATCACGAACACAATTTTCATAATGTGAACATTCACACAACTGACCTATGAAGTTTACAACAATAAAATATTTCATCATAAATATATTTTCTATCTTCGAAGGTTCCACAAAACCCACGTTTCTGATTTTTCGAAAAAACAACAATTAATGTGCTTACATAAATTCTCAAGAATTTTATCTAATGAAAACAAGTTCATGAAAATAAAATATACCATCATATTTTACACACTATATGTCACGGCTACATATATATAAAAAAAAAAAAAATTAGTTTTCCTTCGTATCGTCGTTATTTGTCTTTGAAACGAAGGTTTATTTCAAAAAATATTGTGAAAGATCACATCTCATACATATAATAAAGTTTGTATTTACATGAAAGATCATAACCAAAATTTTATCACTGGACACAAGTTCAACATACATATTTTCCTTCGTGTCATCGTTATTTGTCTTTAAAACGAAGGATTATTCCGATTTCATGAAAATTCACTTCTTTTATGATAAAACCTTGGTACACATGAAAACTCATAAACTAAGTTTTATCACTGGACCTAGGTTCATATATAAAAAAAAAATCTCTCCTAAATCAGGGATTATAGTTAGTTTTCAAAACTAACGATTGAACGAACATACGTTTTTCAAAAACGAGGGTTTTTTCATAAAACTCACAGTAATATACACACATGTATATAACTTCATCATGATCAAAGCATGAACAACTCATGAGGATCATAAACATCAGCAAAAAAAAAAACGCACCTGGAAAGTTCGGCCGGAAATTGGTCGGCGGCAACGGCGACCGGCGACGGCAGGTGGTGGTCCGGCGGAGGCGGGAATCTTCTCCTGCTGGTGTGAAGGTGCTGAGATGATGGAGAGATGGTCGTGAAAAAAAAAATAAAAAAAAAAGGATTAATCCCTTTTATATCAATTTTATTTCCAAAACCTAATTTTCTAAGGATTTCCTTATTGGGCCCGACCCGCGAATCCTAACCGACCACGGACTCGTCGCCCAAACCAGCGGTTCAACACCAATTTATGTTCATCAAAAGACGCTCCAATCATGACATTGAAGCCTTCATCAAGTCGTGGTTTTCTCATGCTCTTTAAATCCGGTAACGTCTCAACTTACGACTAAGTTTAATTACTGGTATTATTATTTACGGACGGAAAATCACCATTTAATGCTGACTGAGGAACACAACTTTCCTCAGTAAGCAGGGGAATTAATGTAGATGGTGGATTTTCGACAAAGGCTAAATTCGTAAACTCATAATTATACGAAGCTCTGATTCGGAAATCAGACGTGAGTATCGAGACACGGGTCTCTCATCGAATTCTCAACGGAGAGTACTTTCTCTCAGAGTACATGTAGATATGTAGTCTCACGACTGGACAACGGCATATCTCATGAATACTGAATACTTTCAGTGATTATTTCTATATAGCATCACGAGATGGACGGCTCCTAGACAGCTTGCTCTACTAGTATAGAGCGACAACGTCTTCAGGAACAAACAACAAGTTTACCCTGACTATATAAAGGATATGACTTACCGGCAAGCTCGTATCAGGATAATTAATGCTCCTAGACAGCGTGCTCTGCTAGTATAGAGCCACAAAGTTAATTATTCCTAATTACAATGGCTCCTATTCCATGGTCGAATCCACGACTGGTCCCATGGAATGACAATAACAATTTTTCTGATTCTATGATCGAATCCACAACTTGATCTCATAGAATATCAATAACTATATTATCTCATTACTCCGATTTCATGATCGAATCCACAACTGGTCTCATAAATGGTAATAGATAAATCTTAATTACTCTGATTCTATGGTTGAATCTACGATCCCATGGAATGGTAATGCTCACTTTATTATTCTGAATTCGTAGTCGAATCCTCAGCTGATCCTATGAATTAACAATAAACATTTTATTACTCAGTTTTGTGAATTATTCTCTACTGGATTCCACAATTAGTAATAAATAATCAACAACCGGGCGTCTGAGCTACCTCTAAGTAAGCCCGATTCAAATGGTGAAGGTGTATCCAACGACGATACACTAACAGTCACAGCACGAACGAGTATTTCAAAAATACAACGAAACGATGAACCTATGCAAAATAGAGAAGAAAATAATAAATAATTAAAAATATTGACCAGGGTGATGGGAGCACGGACACACGACCAACCGACCGTGTCGTGGTCAATCCCACGCCTGTTTTATATTTTTAATGCATTTTTATTATTATTCATGATTTGATGAAAATTCTCTCATTTTATCAAATTTCCTTCGTCTCGAGGAAACTCCTGGGTTTCATGGTACTTCCATAAATCCATAAAAATAATATAAAATTAAGGAAAGGAGTGTGGGGCGTGACCATTGGCCAACCGGCCATGCCTTGGTCCCAACCGGCCCCACACCCACGGTTCCATATTATTTTATTATTATAATTATTATTTCTCTAATTTCATGAAAAAAACTCCTTGATTTCATGGTATTTTTGCACAAATCATCAAATAATAATAAAATAAAATAAATTATGAAAACTTGTGGGACCGGGTGGGGCCTGAACCTAATTTTCCCTTGAGAGAAATACCATGAAATCAAGGAATTTGATGAATTCAAGGAAAACTAATAATAATAAAATAATGAAACAAAGGGGCGTGTGGGACCGGCTAAGGCATGGCCGGACGGCCAAGGCCCGGTCCCACAAGTTTTCATAATTTATTTTATTTTATTATTATTTGATGATTTGTGCAAAGGGAAAATTAGGTTCAGGCCCCACCCATGGATAACCCATAATATGAGGCCCTTAATTAAAAGAAGTTTAAATCTAGGCCCCGAATTATTAAAAGACCTTGATACCCTTATGAATATTGCCAAACCCATAATTAAATAAAATTTAAATCTAGGCCCGAAATTATTAAAGTATAGTGCGAATGTGTAAACATAAGTTACATATGCATATGACATGTGTATCCAGAAGTTACACATCCTTATGGCATGTGTAATGCAAAGTTACACTTGTATATATATGCAAAAAATAGACATAAAAAAGAGTACATAAAAAAAATACATGTATTACTTTAATATTCATTTACAACAATTTTTTAGCATGTGTAACTAGAATTTACACATGCATCTGTCTAGTGTAATCGAGAGTTACATATGCATCTATCTAGTGTAATTGAGAGTTACACATGCATCTATCTAGTGTAATTGAGGGTAATATTAATAATCAACACCTGCAGAATGACACACCAATCCAAAACACCAATTGATCATCATATTCTTCTCTGTCATCTCAAGTCTTACGCAATCATACCTCCTAACTCATCTACTCAGAGAGGGTAACCTGTAAAAAGATGGATAAATCAATATTTATGCATGGAAAGACTGACTGGTATTCCAGTATCAGACCAGAACATAAAAAAATATGAATGCATGACATAAGATATACAAATCTTAAGTTTTACACATATAATTACCACATGTAACCAGCAGTTACACATTCAATTGGCATGTGTAACTCGCAGTTACACATCCAATTGGCATGTGTAACTAGCAGTTACACGATTTCCGAATTTTGACATTTTTGCAGCCTAGTTAGATCGAACTAGCTAACAGGAGAAATCACAAAACATAAGAATGTTCATAACATGAACCTAACCCTAACTTTATTGAACCTGTGTTTACCATGTCAGTCGCCGTGTCGATGCACAAACATGTATACCCTTCTATATAGTAAAATATTTGACCATAATTGTTATAACAGTGCTCATTCTGTATAGTA
>NC_039362.1:53452705-53452860 GCF_003573695.1 Papaver somniferum | reverse complement strand
TGTATAGTAAGTAAAATCCAAGATTTGATTCAACAATCTAAGAAACATGGCAACATCATTATATGAAAGAAGGAAAAGCATGAGCAGAAGAAAGATAACTATACAAGTAAAATCCCATATTTTCACCAATCAAAAATTGATTATTTGTATAAAAA